>NC_048298.1:11917843-12106555 GCF_013100865.1 Trachemys scripta elegans | reverse complement strand
AGATTTATTCATAGATCCAGTCAAAGATGTATTTTAGTCATTTCTGGTTTAAATTGAGATCCCTTCCCTTTATAACTCACTTATCCTCCGCCATTCCCAAGTCAAGGGTCGTATATACTGACCCAATAGTATATCTTGAAAACTAGAGCCAATCAACAATTTTAAGCATCATTTTCATTCTCAGTGACCCAGAATTAGTAAAGTTTGACTAAATTTATTTCAGAAGCATTTTGGCTGTAGAGCAGTGTTACTAGCCTGGCCCTGGTATTCACAGATCAGAGAAGATCTTCCCAGCTGATGGAGTATGTCATCTTTAATCTTCATTTCTATTTCTGACATAGATTTCATCATTTCTTTCTGAGGATCAGTCCTACTCCCATTGAGTTCAATAGGAATTTAATCGTTGGCTTCAGTAAAAGCAGACTTGGGACTCTGCTTCGCAGCATACATGACTAGAGCTGTGGAAATAATGGATTTTTTGTTTCACTGGCAATTCAAAATAATAATAATAATAATGCAAATCATTTCAGGTTGAACTGAAAATGAAATTCTTCCAAAGTTTTAGTGAATTGAAATGTTGAAAACAATTGTTTGGAGTTAAACAAAACATTTTGTTTGACCAAACCTGAAACATTTGATTTTGATTTTGAGCACTTTTTGTTTTTTCTTCAATAATTTGAAGGAAATTTCTCTCATTCCAAACCAAAACCAATCAACCAAACAACAACCCCTCCCCGCACCCCGCAAAAAAAAAGTTTCATTCTAAAAAGGCTGAAATGGAACATTTTGACTTTTTACAAAGTTTTTGTTTGTTTGTTTTTTCAACATGAACAATTTGGTGAAACCGACATGAATTTGTCCAACATTTTTGTTGTTACCAAATCTGCATTTTTCGTCGAAAAAAGGTTCAGTTAAAAATTTTCACCCAGTTCAATATGTGACATCAAAACACAGATCATGTCTCCTTATTCGAGACCTGATTCACATTCACACTAAGATGCTGGCGGTGTAAAGGGGCCTTAAAGTAAATGTAGCTTGTAATTTACTTTAAGGCACCTTTATGATGCCAGGGTGGTATAAATTGGCCCTAGTGTTACCAAGAATTAGGCCCTCAGAACCCATTTCACAGCTGCAGTGAATGTCTGCTGCAAACCGGACTGATTCGCAACAGGAATATGGTTTGCAGAATATATGCTGTTAAAGGTTGTGTGCACTTTCAGAACAGAACTGGTGTAATGCTATGTCACGTCAGTTCCAGACTGTGGAATATGACCAAAATGCAAGAACCCTCTCAAGTCCAGTCTAACATAACGATTTACTTTCTAAAATAAAAGCTGTGCAATGTAACTTTTCATGAATCTTCAAAAGTATCATTTCTCCCACTTGCTTTGCTGGCATTGTGAATATGTTTTTAGTGATCTATCTATAATTTGGTCTTGTTAAAGTGATAATGGAACAGTCTATCTTGAAGCCAGCTACTATCATGCTTAATGATGCTGTATGTAGCTCATTTCTTAAGTAGCCCCATGGACGACATGGCCTTTTGTCTTTACAGGTGAATGCTTCCGAGGGCCTAGGAGAATTAGGAGCCTGATTCTCTTGGACAATGGGAAATATCACTCTGTAGCTGCCATGCATCAGTAAAATGAAGTGGCCTTCTCTGAAGTGCTAATATTTCAAGGGAGATACATTTTATCTGTCTTACCTGCTAACAAAGTAAAGGGTTAATATTGGAAAATTACTTCTAGAAGGCCAATCTGTTGAGGTGTAAGTAAAAGGTCCCCTTTTTGTCTTCTGCGTTCTAAAGTAAGAAAAAAGAAGTTCTTGCTGTTTGCGTTATTGTCTGGAACAAAATATTTCCAAGGAGATGATACAGCAAGTCTTTCACTGTGATAAAGCAGGTTGTGAAGTACATAGACGAACTCCAACAATATCATCGGGGGCAGTTTTTGCTAAGATCATTATGTAGTCTCAGTTTAATATTGGATATATTCTCCTTGGGAGACTATATCCTTTCCTTGGAGTGGGAATAGCTTTGATGATCTAACTACTATGATCCTGTGATAACACTAGGAACACTTATTGCCCGCAATATAATGCAACTAAGAAGAGCATTTGTGGTTCAGCACAGGAAAAAAAATGAAAAAGGAAAAATACTAAAAAAGAGTATCCAATGGGCCTGGGTCCATTTGCTTGTTAAGTGATGTAATAAAAACAATCTGGATACACATAAAATGATCTTTGCTAATATTTATTTTTGCTTATCTGCTTTTCGTTGGAAAAAGGGAGCAGTTTGATAGATTGATTGAAAAGATGCCCAATTGCACAGTATGTTCTTTGAAGTACATCTTTAGCCTTTGCTTAAATCTCATTCCGGGTAAACTCCTCGCAGCAACAGCACAGCAGTGATTCAAAACATTATGGAGCAGCAGCAACTGCTGCAGAGTTAAGGGTGAGCCCTACTTTCCATCATAAGCTTGATTTTAGTCACCTCTCCCCTTCTAAAATCCCTGCTGTGATGTCTTAGACAAGTCAAGTCACCTCTCTGTGCTCTGTTTCTCCTCCTACCATTTCTCAATCTCTATTTAGAGTCTGTCGTGCCATGTGTAAGTGTAGCATGGGACCTTGATCTCTGTTGGGAACTCCAAGTGCTGCCACAATATGAAAGTGTTTACAGCTTTAAATTGGCCATGTGTGACCAATGAACAATTTTGTGACCAAACCTGAGTTCTCAGACTGGTCATTTGAACAAACTGGAAGGTAGAAAATAAATGATAACATAATGACAATCCTAATTTGAAAATTCTTCTTATGCTTGTTTGTTTGGGCATGTTCTAGTTATAAAACAACTGGTCGAGAAGGTTTGACAAAGTGTTTAGTTGGACAGGGATAGCTCAGTGCTTTGAGCAATGGCCTGCTAAACCCAGGATTGTGAGCTCAATCCTTGAGGGGGCCATTTAGGGATATGGGGCAAAAAGCTGTTGGATGATTTAATTGGGGGTTGGTCCTGCTTTGAGCAGGGGGTTAGACTAGATAATCTCCTGAGGTCCCTTCCAACCCTGATATTCTATGATTCAAAAAAACTGATCTACCTAAGGTATGACCTCCATTAATGTAGTATTTCAGTACCTCACTGCTTTAATGTATTTTTCCTCACAACACCCTGTGAGGTAGTCAATGCAATTATCCCCATTTTATAGATGGGGAACTCAGGTACCGAGAGATTAAGGGGAAATTTTCAAATGTGCCTTAGGGCCAGATTTTTAAAGGTATTTAGGAGCCTAAATATGTAGCTAAGCACCTAGTGGGATTTTTCAAAAGTGCTTAGGCACCTAACTCCCATTGAAATACTAGGTGCCTATATGCATTTATAAACACTGAATACCTTTAAAATCTGTCCCTAAATGTCTTAGGAGCCTAAGTATCATTTTCAAGAGTAACTTAGGAGCCTAAGTCTAATTGAAAATTCAATGGGACTTAGACATTTAGCCTAAGTCACTTTTAAAAATGGGTCTCAAGCTCATAAATCAAATAAGTGTTTTTGAAAATTTTAAGTTAAATGACTTACCCAAGGTCACATAGGAAAACTGTAGCAGAGCCAGGAATTTAATCCGTTTTACAAGACCCAGGCTAGCAGCCTAACCACTGGACCATCCTTCCTCCTTGGAAAGATGTAATGCAAGGGATCTACTTGAGCTGTTGTGTAGCCATGACTGCATGGGAGATGTACTTCTCATGTGCCTGTTCTGAATCTGTACCAATGCCATGGGTCTTTTAGGGTGTGTCTACACTGCAACTAAACACCCACAGCTGGCCTGTGTCAGCTGACTTGGGCTTGTGGGGCTCCGGCTCTGGGGACTGCTTAATTGCGGTGTAGACATTTGGGCTCAGACTGGCGCCCTCGCCCTGGGAGCTCCAGCACAAGCCCAAATGTCTGTACCACAATTAAACAGCCCCAGAGCCAGAGCGCCACAAGCTCAAGTCAGCTGATATGGGCCAGCCGCAGGTGTTTCATTGCAGTGTAGACATACCCTTAGTCATCCTATCTTTGCATCTGATGGAAGGCTGCCGGATGCTCATATTTCCACAGTGGTGGATCTTAGGGTGTAGAAGTTTCTTATTTTTGACATCCATCTCTCCCAATTTTCAGAACATCCTTTAAGACTTTTCATGTCAAAGGTGTTGTTTTTTTTGTTTTGTATTATGACCGTTGTTGGTCCTATATTTATTATCTTCCTTCAATCCTTTTCCTCCCTTCTCTTTGTTTTGAACTTCCCCCTTTGTTTTTCTTCACTTTCAAATTCTCCAGGTTGATTTTTGTTTTTGTTTTTTGCTATATTTTAATCTGTTTTTTACAGTATCCACAGTGCCTGCTTAGAAAACAGGTAAAGATGGAGATTCTTAATTAGAGCCAATGGAAGAATGGAGACAATTTTCTGGGGCAAAAACCCTGTGAAACATGTTTTTTGGGAGGCAGAGTCAAAAATGTGAACGATTTTAACCAGCCCTTTCATTAACTATAATGAGGATCATCAAACTATTACTACTATTCATATTGTAATAAACCCCAAAGGGCCCCATCAGCATCAGAGCCCCATTGCTTTAGGCACAGTGCAAAAACATAGGAGGATGTGGCCCCTGGCCTCAAAAAGCTTACAATCAAATTTGAATCACAGTGAGACAGAGCAGGAGGGAGTCAGGAAGGAAGGATGGGATAGGTAATATGGGAAGCCTTTGTCTATTTACAGCCCTTGGTGGCAAGATGGGGAGCTACACCAACCTGGGTCCATCTCCCATGCCCAAGTCTATGGTGGTCAAGTCCCTGTTAGGACCTGAGCCCATAGTGGCTAGGTCCTCAACAGTCTCTGTCCCCTTCAGGACAGAGGGAAGTCAGAAGTTCTATGGCTCTAGCAAGGGCTAATCAGCCCTAGGTCTCCTGGGTTTAAAACCTTCTTCTTCAAAAGCCCCTGTCTGGAGTAGGTAGGAGAACCCAGGCCTGCCCATTTCACTGGGTTCCAGCTCAGTGCCCTTGTTTGGAAGAGTCAGAGCCAGACCTTGTCAGTCCCTTGCTGCTCCCTGAACGGCTTCCTACCTCCCCTCCACTATTGGCTTCCCCAGCTTCTTGTCTGATAGCTTCTCTCTAGGGTTAGCAATATTGGTTGGACATATTCCTGGAGGTTTCATCACATGACATAATCTTTCACTAAAGATTAATCTTTAATTCTTGGAGACTTGAGGACAATCCTGGAAGGTTGGCAACCCTACTTCTCACCAGTCTGCTGGAAGGATCTTCTCTCTGTAATCCCTCTGCCTCACTGGTAGCTACCCTGACCTCCTGTCTTGAAGCTCTTTTATCTTCACAGCTGCGGTGGAGCTGCCCATCAGCTCTGGCTGAGCAGGCAAGCAGGCGGTTGCTTCATTAAGCCTTTGCCTGCCAAACCAGCATGAGGTATCTAGAACCCATGACAAGGTAACAAAAATAAAAACATATTTGCATGGGCCTGATACAAAAGACATTTCAGTCATCAAAATCCTTCCATTGACTGACGTCAGTGACATCTTTCTGCTGACTTAATTGGATTTGAATCAGATCCTAGTGCAAAACTAGATATTTTAAATCAGTCAGGAGTTGTTGTTTTTAAAGTTAGTAAACAAAAAATGTCAGGGATCCCATTATCTCGCTGTTGGAGTTGGTGATTCCTGTAAGCTTCATGGGTGAAGAAATGGGTCTTGGGCAGGAAAGTGAAGGAGGAGATGGTAATGGCTTTATGGGCTAGTTTGGAAAGGACATTCCACTCATGAGAAGAGACATGGAATAAAATGCAAATATTCCTATGAGGGAAGCTTTAGGGTTCTTTGTAATGTGATGGGGGCATTTGCTATTGGGAACTTTTCCTGCGAAAAGTGTCCATTCCAAAGTCATGGTGGGGTGCTTGAATAATTGCTCTATCCAAACTGGAGATGAAAGCCAATCTATCATGTCAGCGATTCACCTGTATCACTTTGTCCTCAAGCCGCCAACACCTTGAATGATGATTAATTAGTCAAATCCTGCTCTTAATGAATAGTCAATTTCTCTTACAACAAGCTTGTTTCTGCCCACCGCACAGTACCACTGAACAGGTTTTCCCACTAACAATTCACATAGAGAATGGCTTTCAATCAAACTTGAAGATTGGTGCAGGTTTTTATTGATCCAGGAGCTGCATATGAGACTTTATGTCAGACAAGAATTTTGATGAAAATATCAGAACTGCTGTCATTCTGGATAGCACCAAAGGTTAGCTTGCTGATCTCTAATCAAAAGTTTCAGGTATGTTTCAGTGAGAAATCCAGGCACTCATAAGGACAGTTTTCCCTGGGGTCCACTGTCACATCAGTCACATCTACCTAAATGCTATTCCAGCTACATATAATAAGCACAACTTCATCTATACAGACTATATACATCCTTCAGCCTAGACACTTTTGTCTCCTTGATCGTGTCCCAGAATTATTGTCATCTTCATCTACTTTTCTTTTCTGACCCATCTCGTGTGTGTTTATAGCTCTCACATACTTTGTCATATTGAATTTAGTTTACAAGTGCTTTGGGGAAGAAAACAGTGAATGCCTTAGAATGATCGACTCAAGGAGCTCAATGTATAAAGCTTAACAAAGAGAAGGTTAAGGGGTGACTTGAACACAGGCTATAAGTACTGAAATGAGGAACACAGATTTGATAGTGGGCTTTTCAGTCTGGCAAACAAAGATAAAACAAGATCCAAAGGCTGGAAGTTGAAGCTTGACAAATTTAAACTGGAAATAAGGCACATATTCTTAACAGTCAGGGTAATTAATCACTGGAATAATTTATGAAGAGGCGTGGTGAATTCTCCATCACTGGCCATCTTTAAATCAGGATGCATGTTTTTCTAAAGGATGTGCTCTAGTTCAAATAGGAATTGCTTGGGGCACGTTCTATGACTGTGTTATACAGGAGGGCAGACTAGATGATCACAATGGTCCCTTCTGGCCTTGGACTATGACAATGTGAAGAGTTTTTTACATATTCTATGAGGCACCCAGCACTTTTTTGAACATTGGGAAAAAATAAAGCTCCCAAGATTACTTAGGCTGGCACGTTCATATTAAGATGGCTCAATTCTTTTTTCGTGTATGTGTGTGCATTGCCTTTCCTTCTCCTCAATGCTCATGGGCTTTACAGCAAAAGCCAGGTTTTAGGAGAGATTTGTATGAGGTGACTTGGCAAAAAGGGTTGGGATTTGCCTCCCAGATATAAGGATTAGCATGGAAGAAAGCACAGAGATGTTAGCAAGAGAAGTGACTATTAAAGTTGGCATCACTGGCACAGTGGAGAGCATGGTGAGCTATAGGTATGCGCTGCATATTGTTGACGCTTGAAGGACCCTGGAAAGTAAGGACGGGAAGTTTAAGTTTGATGTGCAGCACAGTGGAGAGCCTGTAAAATAATTCAATCAATAATTCAATGATTTCAATCACTTTAAAAAAAATCATTGATGTAAATCAGATTTCTAAAGCTAATTTTCAAAATCGAGTTATTATTTAGATTAAAATGTACGATTAACTAAATTATCAATGCTGTCTTTTTAATGCCACTATTGGTGATGTCTCTTATTTGAAATGTATAAAACTGCTAAAGGCAAAAAACTTGGGGCCTTGAACGTGCAACACACAAGCCAGTATGTAAACTTTACTGCATGAATAATTGAATTGACTTCAATGGCACTACTCCTGTGCTTAAAATACCTACATGTTTGCAGCATAAGGGGCTAAAATAGTACTTTTGTTCAAAAAATTTCTTAGTGGCATAAAATCTGTATCACTTAAAAAGTTGCTTCAGGGTTAAGAAGAGAAAGTTATTTAGACTTTCCATATATTAACAAAGTTATTGTGAACTTTTTCATGTACACAGGCCAAAAGTTTCAAAAATAGGGACCATAAAGATAGGCTCCTAAGCCCATATGTAGGCACAAAGCTTCAAAAGCCAATGCTCCAAAGTGACTTAGGAGTACCAGGGCCAGCTCCAGGGTTTTGGCCGCCCCAAGCAGTCATAAAAAAAAAAAAAAAAAAAAAAAAGCCACGATCACAATCGCGATCTGTGGCGGCAATTCGGCGGAAGGTCCTTCGCTTCTAGCGGGAGTGAGGGACCGTCCGCCAAATTGCCGCTGAATAGCTGGACCTGCCGCCCCTGTCCGGAGTGGCCACCCCAAACACCAGCTTGCCAAGCTGGTGCCTGGAGCTGGCCCTGAGGAGTACAAGCATTGTGGATTTCATACTGGGAATACTGATGGAGGAGAACAGTTTGGTAGAAGCATTTATTTTTCTTGACTTATGTAAGTTCAACATATTAGAAGTTCATGTTGGTTACAAATATAGAATAAGCTGTTTGCTTATTAGTTCTGTGTTTGAGTTCATGTTGTTCTCAGAGTAAGGATGTTAATGAAGCCCTGCACTTGTCTTATTCAGCACAGATGAGCTTGTTAAGTGTGAAAACTCTTAGTAGAAAAAATGTCTATGTAAAGTCTGAAATTCTGTTGACAATTGGGAAACTAATTAAAGAACCAAGTACAAAACTTCCACTTTAGAAATTTAAGACTATAAAGTGGGAAAAAAGTAAAGAAGTATCAAATGTAAATCAATAATCGGATTTAAATTTTTACAAAATAGTGATTTAATTTTAATTGATTTTGAGGTGGGTTTTTTTTTAAATCCACCTTGAATTCAAATGATTAAACAATGAAGTTCAGATCATGACAAAAGTGGAGTCTCAAATCTAGTCTGATAAAATTATTAATATTCATTATTTTCATTGCAGTAGCATCTAGGAACCCCAGTCAAGGACTAGGACCTGTATGTGCTAGGCACTATATAAACCCAGAACAAAATGATGGTCCCTATCTCAAGGAGCTTACAATCTAAGTATAACGTGAGAGACAGGTGGATACAGACAGTCTGAGCACTAGGAAGCAAAAAACCAATATTGGTCATCATGATAGGCAGTGGTCTCAGTACATCAGCTGCTTATCCATTGGCAAACATTTTGTAGGCATCACAGCAAAGGGGAATATTGAGGAGGGATTTGAATTAAAACAGTGGGGTGGCTTTGTTGATGTTTATGGGGTGCTCCTCCCATGTGCAAGGAGCAGAATGAGAAAACATGAAAGAACGTGTTTCAAAATTTAAAAAGTGGACAGTGAAGGCAAACATCATTGGCAGATCAGATGCAGGAGCTGACATCTCAATAGCATATGAGAAATGATAGGTAGCATGGGGATAGACTGTGAAGGGCCCTGAAAGTGAAGACAAGTAGTCAATATAAAACAGAAGCAGTTGCTTTGACCTGTACCATGTGAAGCAGGATGTCATCTTCAGAGTGAGAGATCCTCTCTGCACCAAGCACCTCGTTATCTTCACCAGCATATAGAAAAACAGGCAAGAAGCTGAGAATATGAAACAATGTATTTTCTACCCCTGCAAATACAGTACATAAAGGGAGCTGATGTTATACAGAAGGTGGTGAATACAGCAAATTTTCCTGCAACTATTCATTCTAAGTTTCAATTGAATTTGCTAGCCTTGTGTGTTCACTTTACGTGAACATTTGTGTGATTGAGTTTTGTTGGCAAAAATGTTGAACACTCATACGCGAGAAGTAAATTTCAGCCCACGTTTCTGAATACTTATGAGAAGTTCATTTGAATCTAGCTTTCCATGAGCATTAATTCAGAAACCTGATTATATTTAAAAGCCACACTCATCCAATCATCTATCTGCATAAAATATTCAAAGTCAAATGGAGGATAGAATAAGCAACGAAAAGGTCAAAAATAGGCGCAGTTATAAATATATATATATATTTGTATAAAAATACAAATAGTATGGAAGAAGAAATGGACATATCTGGGATCTCTTTTAAGAATGCCTAATAATAGGCTACCTAAACAAGCATTTTTGGGCAACCTCAGGGCAGGGGACAGAGAGGCCAACCTAGAGACAGTTTAGCCACAATAATGGCTGAAGCAGCATCATTATATGCGAATATAAAACGCCTGGCAAAACAATTCCAAGATAGGGAGAATTAGCACTGTTTGACTTCTGCCTTATGCACCTGATGGTGCAGGAAGGATGATGGTGATGAACATAATGTAATCATAACTGAGCCACATGACTCAAATGTTGGAAGATTTAATATTTGAATAACTAACCAGAGAATGAACAACATTGACAAAAATATTGTCAAAGAATGAAGACATTTAAGAACTGATCTGTTCCCAGACTTCCCACAAACAGAAAAAGAGGTGAAATTTATTCAATACAACTACCTGATGAATTATTAGCTTAATGGCAATGTTAAGAATTGTTTCTGATGTCATGGATCATGCTCCTGTCTGGAGGTAATGAATCTACTGCAATATTTGGGATAGTCAATTGATATGTCAATGCACTTCAATACACAATATATTAAGTATGTCCCAGTTCCTTACTGGAGTGCTCCACATCAAATCCATCATGAATGTGTGGCAACAGGACACATAAGGATATTTTCAGTCCTCTTGTGGACTCTTTGAAATCTCGTCAGCCTGTGCAGGTCCATAACTTCCACCAAAATTCATTCTTACGTCTTAATTTTGTTGAGGCAAAATGGAATCCCCAGTAGAGTGAGGTTACTGGTAACAGTAACTTCATTGGCCACCCAGCATACATGTTCCAGGATCCAACCTCTCCCATTGGTCGTGGCTTCTGCTGTACCATTTCTGCACAAATAGAGCCTTTATTTAAGTGGGTTTGGTAAGATAATGCCTGCTACCATTGCAGGGATGAATTTTGGGGTAAATAATTTGGAAGACTGCCTGACTGCAAATTCGATGGTCACATCTCTTGCCAACAGGAGGGTTTGTGATGGGGTATATAAACGCCACACTGGGCCTGATGGGGTTAAAAGACTATACTGGGCCCAGGTAGCCCACGCCTCTGGGCCTGCTGAGCGTGTGCCAGCTGGAGGAATGGGTTAAAAGGAGCTCAGAAGCCCAGGCAAGTGCTGGTGAACAGGCTGCAGGAGAGAAGAACCCTTCTCTGGGAAGCTGGACAGAAGGTGGCCCCTTAGAGGGGATCACAGAGTGGGTGAGGCCCCCAGACAGTTCCTTCTCCAACCACCACCCCTTTTGACAACCAACAAGTGCGGCAAGGTCCTGCTCATTTTGTGAAACTATTGACTGTTTGGACTACAGGGACTGTACCCCAAACTGAAGGAGCACAGAGGCAGGAAGTAGACCAGGCAGCTGCCAAGCACGGATATTGCTCCCTGAGAGAGAGACAGATGGTAGAGGTCAGGTGTGCTAACCCGTAGTCCACCTGGTCTTCTGAGCACCCTATCACAGGCAGTAAAGCCCTACAAAGGCCACTTTGTCATTTTGAACTGATGTTACACCTTGCTTTTCTATTTATGGTGTCATTTCAGGAAATAAATAAATAATCTGAAAGAAAAAAATGGCATGTAATCACACACACTTATTCTCCAATACTCTTCTTGCCCTAATCCCAATGAAATATTTCAGTTAGTCACTCATGCAGATATACTACATTAATCTGTAGTAATGGCTCCATACACTGTGGTAATTGTATTGTAAATACCTTATGAGTGGTTAGCTGTCAGATGTGGGTTGTAAAATCTGAGGCAACAGTCTTGAAAAATTAAAGACTCTTTATTGCATAAAGATCAGCTACATTAGTTTGGATTTAGCTAGATAGGGAAGGTATTACATCTGGTCTGTTTTCCTCTAGGGTTTAATGGGTGTCCTGCAGTGACTGAACAAGATGAAAACATTGTTTGAAACAGTATTACAGATGGTTAGGGTTTGGAAAATAGCTTTTACACGTTGGGGCAATTCTTTACATATTGACTGCTCTGCGGCTGTATCCACTGATGACCCATTCTGCACTGTTTAAACCGCACAGAGCATTAAGAAAGGATTTCCTTTTCCCTTGAACCCTGGATTTCATTTTAATAGCTGAATTTCTGGCCAAGCATATCCTTCAAAATGTTGCGATTAGTGGGGTACTTCCAGGAAGGATTCAGTATCTAGTATTTGCTACAATGTCCTACCAATCAATACTGAAAGTCCCATACAAGTTATCCTAGAGCTAATCAAAACATATTGGACCTATTCCAAAGTCAATTTAAGACAACGGAAAGACTCTCAGTTAGACTTTGGGTCAGGCGTCTATTTCTTCTCAAGATACAAGATCAATTGTGGGTAATTGAAATTAGTTCCTAATAACTAAACATTGTGCTACTATTGTCAAATTCTTTCTATATAAAATCAATCTTGGGATTGAAGAATGCACAAATATTATAGCTGATTCACCCTTTTTAAAGGCCATTGTATGATCCAGTGTTCAGTTTAAGCCATAAGTTACCCATTCCCTTGCCCCTCTATGTAATTGAAAAGGTTCTGTCCCAACGATATTTTAAAACTGTATACAGTATATACTCCTCCTCTTGCAAGGCCTCATATAATGGCTTTCTTCTAGTCAGTTCCACTAATCTGTTTAACCAAGTGGCAATGAATGTTTAAAAAAGTTATTTAGTTTACTAAAAGGCCCAGAAAAAAATAATAAGAAAGGACCTCAGAAACTTGATATCGGACGGATATTCCTGAATTGTGACAAGGTGTAAGAGCTGTCACTGGCATTAACGGTGGCAATGCAATTCAAAATAATTCTTACCCAGCTAAAATTAGCAATCACTTTTCCCGGGATTTACAGAATTGTGAATAATTTTCCATTTTCACTTTCAGCTTTTTTCCAAATACAAAATTCACACAGCGATTTTTTCCGTGCAGAAGCCAACTTAGCTTCTAAAATAGCAAAATTTCTGATAAAATGGTGTTTCCCCCCGAGTCTGATTTAAAATAATTAATGAAAATGTCTGTTTTTAAAAGCAAATATTCATGAATCCAAAAGTGGGAGTTTTGCTCACATCTATCACTTCTTGCTTAATTTGAGGGTGATAGCCTTGGTCTGGTGGCTCATTCATGGAATATACAGAATCGAGTGTATATTCTACGTAAATGAGTTAGCTTTTATTTTGCTTTATGGAATTCTAGTTTTATGTACTAGAGCAGTGACTAAGAAACCCTACTTCAGGTAAATTACCTCCATTTATCCTTCCTTACTTTCTGGTTCAGAAATAAGTAATTTTCCTAAATGGACTGTTTCCACCTGTTGTCCAGCAGCCCCTCTCCATCCTTAAACAGGCAAATTCATTATTAAGTATATTGTGTCAAGTGTTCTGAGTCACCTCTAGAGAATCAGCTGTTTTATGTGACTGGTATTATGGGCACACAAATATCCTTATACTGTTCTTTGGTTGTTTAAGATTCTCCAACAACAACAAAATTATTCTCTGTTTCAGATTATGAGCTAGAGCTGAGCAAATAATTTGCGATAACTAATTTATTTGACAAATGTAGCCTGTTTTCCTGCTCCCAGAATATCCACAAGGGGATCACAATTTCCTTGAATTTATCATTTATTTAAATTTCTTTAATGACTATCTTGTCAAATTTATTACTCTGTGAACTGACTGAGAATATTAAAAATTAGATTGGGGGTGCTTAGTCATCATTGGTCAGATAAGATAGATAGTATCGTTTCCATTTCATATGGATTTTGGTCCCTTTCATTTATGTAGTAAAGTGACTTAAAATATTTAAGCAGGGCTGTTCGTTAGCTTTGTAAAATTTCAGTTTGAAAGAAATTATTAGTGCAACTCAGTTTGGTCTGTATCCCTAGTTTTTGGCTGCCAAATTTGAACATATCAATCCTAGTGGAGGACTGAGCATGGCAGAGATGGGGGGAGGGATAGCTCAGTGGTTTGAGCATTGGCCTGCTACATAGTTCAAGTCTTGCAGGGGCCATTTAGGGAAGTGGGATAAAAATCTGTCTGGGGATTGGTCCTGCTTTGAGCAGGGGGTTGGACTAGATGACTTCCTGAGGTCCCTTCCAACCCTGATATTCTATGATTAACAGCAGGACAGGGCTTACTGAAAACCTAATTTGGCCTGCAGAATCTTCACTACTGTATGGTGATGCTCAGGAAGTAAAGAACCTGTTTAAGCTCTATCATGTCTTTTAGAAATGATCTGATTTAAAGAATTCAAGTGATGGTGGACCCAGCACAGGCTACATTCACAAAGAAACTAACTTTTAGGCACCTAAACAATCACTGGGATTCACAAAGCTTGTGTTAGTTGCTTAGACTCCCTGTACAATGAATAGAGAGACTCAGGTGCCTCAAAATGGGATTCACAAAAGCTGGCACATTGGTGGGGGAGCTGCCTAAGGAGATGACAAGAAGGAGTGGAAATCACTTTTGTAATGCTAATGAGGCTAATGTAAGCAAGGTGGCCCATTTCAAACAGTTGACAAGAAGGTGTGAGTATCAGCAGGGGGTTTTAGCCCAGGAAAGCTTATGCCCAAATAAATGTGTTAGTCTCTAAGGTGCCACAAGGACTCCTTGTTGTTTTTGCGGATACAGACTAACACGGCTGTCATTCTGAAATATGAGAATGACTTTGTAACCTGGTGGGTAGAGCACTCACCCAGGAGGTGGGAGACCAGGGATCCAATTTCTCTTCCCAAAGATTCCCTACGTCGAGTAGAGCTGCATTTTACAGCTGAGTCTGTCTCTCAGCATCCTGGCTACTGATACAGGGCCATATCCTGCCATCCTTACTCCACCCTTAACCTGGCAAAAGTCCCACTGAGCATGGAAAGGTAATGCTGCCACTGCATTCTGTGAAAGGACCTGGGTCTCCAGGGCTATCAATCCAGCACCATTCACAATACCAAATACAGTTTAAAAATGGGAGTCGTAACAGACGCTGACAGACAGTTAAGTATAGCGACGCTAACAAGTAGAATATCTCAAATAATGTAGCTTCTAGCCCTGGGAAATTATTCTACAGCAGGGCAGGCAACCTATGGCACATGTGCCAAAGGCAGCACACACAAGCTGATTTTCAGTGTCATTCACACTGCCTGGGTCCTGGCCACTGGTCTGGGGGGCTCTGCATTTTAATTTAATTTTAAATGAAGCTTCTGAAACATTTTAAAAACCTTATTTACTTTACATACAACAATAGTTTAGTTCTAGATTATAGACTTATAGAAAGAGACCTTCTAAAAACGTTAAAATGTCTGACTGGCACGCACAACCTTAAATTAGAGTGAATAAATGAAGACTCGGCACATCCCTTCTGAAAGGTTGCCGACCCCTGTTCTACAGTCTGCTGGATCTTGCTGAAAGGAAGGGTTTTCTGATATTTGTCCTAAATTTTCCCTCTATCAGTGTGTAGTAGTGCAAGTGGCTCACTCCAGCAGGGGGTAGGGAAGAGGCAGCCAAGGAGGCTATGGAAACCTGGAGCTAATTAGGGCGAGGCTTGTTTGGAGCCAGACAGGAGGCAGCTGCTGGGGCAGCCCAGATATAAGGAGCTGCCCAGCAGAGCAGAGGAGAGTCTCTCCCTGACAAGCAAGGGAGGAGGACTGGCTCCCAGGGATAGCACCTGAGATAGAGCAGTGCTGGGCAGGCTCAGGGGAGTGGAGGGTGAGCTCTGGCCTGTTACCTGCTAGGCTGCAGGCCCCTACCAGAAGGGGCCAAGAAGGTGCAAGGGCCAAGGGGAAGTGGCCCAGGGACAATAGGCAGACAAGGGGAGAGAAGGGAGGCAGAGAGGCTGCCGCTAGAGGGTCCCTGGGTCGGGACCCAGAGTAGTGGGTGGACCTGGGTCCCCCCTTGCACTGCAGCTGGCTGTGGAGGAGCATGGTCAATACAGACTGCAACTTGCCCCTTAAGTTAGGGGCTAGACTTTGGGTTGTGGTTGGCCCCTACAATGGGTGCAAGCCAAAGGACTGCCATGACCCCCAGAAGGAGGTGAGGAAGAAGTAGTGGGTAGTGTCCTGAAGAGGACACCGCCAAATAGGGGAGCAACATGGGTCCAAAACAGCAGAGTAGAGCAGACAATGGGCAAGACACCACCTGCAGAGGGCGCTCCGGAGCTGGACTGAGCTAATTATTGGTGCAACCAGCAGGAGGCGCCAGCAGTGGTGAGTCCTGACCCCATTACACAGTATCACTCTGTTCCCCGTCGTTATACACTTTGTACTGCATTAACCAACCCCTCTCCTGCCTGAATAGCTTATTCCTTTGAAATAGTTACCAGGCCTTCTTATAGACAGTATTTAGCTAAGCTGAAGGGGTGTATTAGGTTGTCAGGGAGGGATAGTACCTCTGATGGGGGAGCAGTCGTACTCCTAGGAGTAGCTCATCCAGTTTGGTCCCCACTTGACACCCAGCTCTCACCTGTGGCTCCAAGAAGCTGTCAGCATGCGACAGCGGCCACACCCCGGAGACCGTCTCGACTGGGGGGCCAAACCAGGTGTGGGTAGCCGATGAGTATGAGACTCTCGGTGAGTTAGGGCCTGTCTACCCATTGCATGCGAAGACTGGATCCGGCTGACTGAGGCAACTTGGTTCAACCTGATTTAATGGTCAGGAAGGCGGTGACAGCAAGTGTTGTGGAACGCTTAAGAGCACAACAATACATGTAGGCGTCCTGGTCATCCACTGCACCCTGCCCTATCTCCAGCCGTCTTGACTTCTGTCCTGCCACTGGATACAGATAGGAACTGGGAAGAGAGAGTGAGGCTGACGTTGCGCAACTCTCCCTCACTTTAATCCAATTCACGCGCAAGTCTCGACATCATATCATATCATATTATATCATATCAAGTCCTGTGGCGATGGGCGAGCGATGAAGCAGCAGGTGTGGATCCACTGGGAGTTGTAGCTGCGGACCTGCACATAGGTGGCTCAGGCATAATGGTCGTTCCTCACTGACCGAAGCAGCGGTGGAGCTCGGCATCTTCTTGAGCGACTGAGCAGCCCTATTCAGGATTGCACTGCTCACCTCCGTAGAACAAGGAGGAGGCTAGAAAAGGTGCCCTAAACATTGCCTGCTTCAACTTACCCTGGCCAGCATACCGCGGCTGGCGGGGATCCCATAAAAGTGATCGAACAAAAACAAAACTTAGAGTGACACCGATCACTATTGGCACATGGAATGTGCGCACGTTACTGGACAACATCACGGCAGACAGACTGGAGAGAAGAACAGCACTTGTCGCTAGAGAGCTCGCACGCTACAACATTGACATTGCAGCCCTTAGCGAAACTCGCCTTGCTAATGAAGGACGGCTATCCGAGTCAGGCGGTGGCTATACATTCTTCTGGAGTGGCCGCAGCAGTGATGAGCGTCGTGAATCTGGAGTTGGCTTCACCATCAAGAATCATCTTGTTTGGAAACTTGCCAGTTCCCCCAAGGGTATGAATGACCGGCTCATGACAATGCAGCTTCTGCTTCAAAAAGAAAAACAAGCTACTTTGATCAGCGCATATGCTCCTACAATGACCAACCCAGAGGATGTGAAGGATAAATTCTACGAAGAACTAGATACTCTGCTATCGTCAGTGCACCGCACAGACAAGCTGATTCTGCTTGGTGATTTTAACGCAAGAGTCAGATGCAATGCCGCAGCCTGGGAAGGAGCCATCGGGAAAAATGAAGTGGGAAAGTGTAACAGCAATGGTCTGTTACTGCTGAAAACTTGTGCAGCACATGACCTTCTGATCAGCAATACAGTCTTCCACCTTCCTACCCGTAACAGGACTTCGTGGATGCATCCCCGTTCCAAGCACTGGCATTTGATCGATTATGTCATCATCAGGAGAAGGGATAGACAAGATGTCAGGGTTACAAAAGCTATGGGTGGCGCTGACTGTTGGACGGATCATAGGCTGATCCAAAATGAAGCTCCGTATCATGCCGAAGAGATGACCACAAGGCTGTAAGGCTTTCAAAAGGATCAACGTGTCAAAGCTGAAGAACAGCCGCATCACTGAAAATCTAGCGGCAGACCTAGAGAATGAACTTGCTGATCTTCGTATTGAGGATGACGCTGAGAAAGACTGGGAGCGATTCCGCAACACTGTCCATACAGCTGCATTGAAGGTATTGGGGCCCTCCATATGCAGGTGGCAAGACTGGTTTGATTAAAATGATGCAGAAATCCAGGACTTACTTGCTGGGAAGCACCGCCTGCATCGTGCATATCAAAACGATCCATCCTCAGCGGCAAAGAAGACCGCCTTTATCCAACAGTACAGAACCGACTGCGCAAAATGCGGGAATTGTGGCTGAGCACCAAAGCAGATGAAATACAGGTATATGCAGACAGGAACGACTATAAGCAGTTTTATGAAGCCCTTAACACACTCTATGGTCCACCGTCTTCTGGGAGCTTTCCCCTCCTGAACTCTGATGGTACTGTGCTCCTTACAGAGAAGACGCAGATTCTCCAGAGATGGGCTGAACACTTTGAAGCAATTCTCAATTGCCCCTCAGTCATCAATGATGAGGCCATTGACAAGATGCCCCAGGTTGCAGTCAATGACTCCATGGATGCTTCACCAGAAGAGGACGAAGTGAAGAAAGCTATCAATCAGCTGTCAAGTGGCAAAGCCCCAGGGTCAGATGCCATACCAGCAGAGGTGTACAAAGTCGGTGGACCTGTGCTGCTACGGAAACTCACTGAGCTGTTTCAGTCCTTCTGGAAGCAGGGAACCATTCCACAAGAATTTAGAGACGCGTCCATCTTGCACCTCTATAAGAGGAAGGGCAATCGCCAGGTATGCGACAATCACTGTGGAATCTCGCTGCTTTCTACAGCGGGGAAAGTTCTTGCATGGGTTCTGTTGAACCGATTGATCACTCACCTGGAGAAGGGCTTACTGCCAGAATCACAGTGTGGCTTCCGCAAGGGACGTGGGACTATTGACATGATCTTCACTGTGCGTCAGCTACAGGAGAAATGTCAAGAGCAGAACTGTGAACTCTACACAACTTTTGAGGGCCTCACGAAAGCATTTGACTCGTGTCAGTCGCCAGGGCCTGTGGAGGATCATGTCGAAATTTGGCTGTCCAGACAGATTTATGCGAATGGTACATCAACTTCATCACGGTATGATGGCTTGTGTCCTGGATGACAGTGAAACATCTGAGGCCTTCCCAGGCACTAACGGCATCAAGCATGGGTGCTAAAACACACCCTTGCTTGATGNTCTTCACTGTGCGTCAGCTACAGGAGAAATGTCAAGAGCAGAACTGTGAACTCTACACAACTTTTGAGGGCCTCACGAAAGCATTTGACTCTTGTCAGTCGCCAGGGCCTGTGGAGGATCATGTCGAAATTTGGCTGTCCAGACAGATTTATACGAATGGTACATCAACTTCATCACGGTATGATGGCTTGTGTTCTGGATGACAGTGAAACATCTGAGGCCTTCCCAGTCACTAACGGCATCAAGCAAGGGTGTGTTTTAGCACCCACTTTGTTCAGCATGATATTCTCTGCCACTTTGACTGATGCCTTTCAACACTGCACTGAAGGAGTAGGCCTGAAGTATAGAACTGATGGGAAACTATTTAATCTGAGGCGACTGTGTGCCATCACCAAGGTGAAGGAAACTGTACTTCGAGACTTTCTCTTTGTCGATGATTGTGCTCTGAATGCTAGTACAGAGCCAGAAATGCAAGCCAGTATGGACAAGTTTTCAACTGCATGCAACAACTTTGGGCTCACCATTAACATCAAGAAGACTGAGGTCATGCACCAGCCAGCTCCCCACGCTTCGTACTCAGAACCATCCATCACTGTAAATGGACAGAGACTTCAGACAGTGGACCACTTCACGTACCTGGGCAGTACCCTTTCCCGAGCAGTGTCAATCGATGATGAAGTAAACTGAAGAATTGCTAAAGCCAGCTCTGCATTTGGCCGATCACGCTCCAATGTTTGGGAACGTCGAGGGATCAGCCTACCACCGAAGCTGAAGGTCTACCAAGCAGTGGTGCTTCCAACTCTGCTGTACGCCTGCGAGACGTGGACTGTCTATCGGAGTCATGCACGAAGGCTCAATCACTTCCACATTTCCTGTCTGCGAAAGCTTCTAAAAATCAGATGGCAGGACAAAGTGCCCGATACTGATGTCCTTACTAGAGCCAGTCTGCTGTCAGTTCACACATTGCTGATGAGAGCCCAGACCAGGTGGGCCGGACATGTTGTGAGAATGTCAGATGAACGCATTCCTAAACAGCTCTTCTACGGAGAACTCACTCAGGGAAAGCGTTCCCATGAAGGACAAAAGAAGCGGTTCAAGGACACGCTGAAGAACTCTTTGAAGTCCTTCGAGATCAACACCACCACATGGGAAACCTTTGCACTGAACCGTTCAGCATGGCGCAGCCTCATTCACACAGGCAGTAATACCTCTGAGGCGAAAAAAAGCATGAGCTGCGCAAGTCCAGAGCTGCTCGTACATCATCGACAGTGCCATTACATGTCTCCCCGACGTGTGACAGGACGGTCCACACCCGAATCGGACTGATCAGTCATCTTCGGACGCACAGAGCCCGGTCATCGAAAGAATGGGTTGTTGAGGTCTTCATCGATAACGATGGATGAACATCATTTAGCTAAGCTGTGATTAGCTGTTTTATATTTTTTCACCTATGTCAGATCTCTGCTCTCCCCTAAACTTTCCTCCAATTTATATCTTTCTAGGATCAATATGCCCCAAACTATTTATCAGAATTTGAAAAGATCAGGCCTCGAAGGGCTGGACTATATAAAGAGGACTTCTCACCTCCTTCTGTTGTGATTACAGTTGGCTGAATAATAGATTTGTTTCAGTTTGCTGGCAATTGGAAAAATCCAAAGAAAAAAAAATTGCTTAGGGTACACAAACTACATTTTTAAATTTTTGTGGCAAGTCAAAAAGTAAAAAATATAGTTTGGGGCTGAATTAAATGTTTCGTTTTGACAAACCTGAAACATTTCATTTTGATTTTTGCCATTTATAAATGGTATGGATTGTTTTTAATTAAAAAAAAAAAGTTTGGAAACAAAAAGCCATTTCAAAGCAAAAACTGAAAAGGGCTGTTTCAAAAAGGTCAACACAAAATATTTTGACTTTTTTTTTTCCCCAACTGAAACAATTTGGCAAAATTGACACAAATGTCCTTTACATTTTGTGTTGCTGGTTCTGCATTTGGCACTTAAAAAAAAAAAGTTGTTTGCAAAATGTCACCCATCTCTAAATGTGATACATCTTCTTTGCCTATGCTGGCCAAAAATCATATCTAAATTTTTGCTACTATGCAAGTTCTTCTCAAACTTAATGGACGCTATCCTCTATTTTATAATTACATTTTTTTATTATTTCCCCCCATATATTAGCTTCTGTTTCTGTAATCTGATTGTCATACTTTCCCCAGCAATATGTCTAAATTCCCTAGGGCTTTTTGCATTGTTTCACCCTTCTCCTGATCATGAATTATGGTAAAATAAGACCAGTTCTGTCACACATCCCTAGTGACCCCCTGCTAGAAACTGCCTCCAAATTTGAAATATTGCAGTATATCATCAGTAAAGCTGCACTTTTGTCACAGCTGTCATGGGAACCATAAATTAGATAATTTTCATATTATATATCTTCATGCCTAAAAATTCCAAAAAGTCACAAGTTTCTGTGACGGGGTAGATGTGATGATAAACGGTTGAATAATTGTCAGTGAAAACCTTGAGAGCTTCCAAATAAAAAGTCTAATGAATGAATCCTGAGACTAAGGCCTGATCCCAAAGCACACTGAAGTCAATAGGTTAGAAACAATCATGGGGGGAGGGATAGCTCAGTGGTTTGAGCATTAGCCTACTAAGCCCAGGGTTATGAGTTCAATCCTTGAGGAGGCCACTTAGGGATCAGAGGTAAAATCAGTACTTGGGCCTGCTAGTGAAGGCAGCAGGCTGGACTCAATGGCTTTTCAGGGTCCCTTCCAGTTCTATGAGATAGATATATATCTCAATCACCAGGCTAGTGAACTCTTGGTGAGAATGCAAATTGTAATCTCTCTGGAGCAGGAGTGTACATGTTTTTATGATTGCACAGCACTATCCTTCTGTTCTCTTTGTATTAAAGTTGGAATAACTGATCCTTGCAAGTCTTGCATTGTCCATGTATAATCATTGGACTTTTGCCAGTATAGAACCCCGACCTGAAACTGAGTTTTGTGTCTGCTTTCCACTGCTGCAACTTTGAACCCTGATGGAAGTTCCAAGACAGATGACAGTATAGGGCTTCTGTCAACTTGGCCCACTGTTTGTAAAACCTGTGGGAGATTCTTCTATGTACATGGAAAAGTATCACTGTTATCACTATTAATAACAGAATAAAGGAAACAACAGTTCATTACTTACTCATGTTGGACAAATCCATACCTGCACAGGAGTGCATGCTCATGGTTTGGAAAGGTTCCTTTTGACCTCATCCTGCAGCATTGAATTTCCATGGACGCTTTGCCATTAACTTCAATGGATGCAGGATCAAGGTTTAGTGCATAACTCCGATTGGCTTCAGTGAGCACAAAGCAGGAGAATGCCCTCTATTACATGCATCTGGAACATAATCCAAAACCCACTGAAGTCAGAGAGCCTTCCAATTAACTTCAATAGTCTTTGGCTCACACCCCAAGTTAGAATTATTACATGCATTCAAAGCTGATTTGTGCTGAAAACCATGCAGCTAGATGGCCTGTTGGACAAAAATTAGAAGGAAATACAAAGTACCGCATATTATAATAGAGTCTTTCGTTTGATTAATGCCACCTGTGCAGTTTCTTTGTACAGTGTCTGAATGGCTGGTACTCATTTTCCATAATATTTTTAATAACTTTCTGAACCATATTTTACTTTGATGTTTCTGTGTCATACAAAAACAGTTTAAATGATTCGCTGGCTCATTTTTATGTTAAATATTTTAACAAGTGTGATTTGCTTGGACATCAGGGAGTCAGCCAGACATAATGGAGTTCTGCTAACAAGCATCATAAAAAAAAAAAAGAGAGAAAACTACAGAAAGCTGAAACTCACAATAATTTCATTATTTAAGAAAACAAACCAACAACCGTGTAACATTTGACTAAGATGGAACTAGATTCCCAGTTAAGGATGAAACGCTAGCCTTAACTCACATAATTGTACAGCACTTAGGAACTGGAGAACATTTCATGGAAATGTATTATGGTGCCTTGAGGGTAACTCTGTTTGTATTACATGCTGTCTCATGAGGAGTTATGGCTCCAAGCTATGGCTTACAAGGCAACACTGAACAGCTTTACCCTGGACAGCCTGACCTTTTCATTACTGGTATAATTGATTGTGTTATTAGTATAGTTTGTAGAAATAATGGTGATTTAGTGATGCATTTTGGAACTTAAATCCTTACGAAGTCTGGAGTAGTCCCATAGGCCCTGCAGTTGAGGATCTAAGGGAGTGTGGGAAGAGAAATGCTTCCATCCAAGTCATGCAGATTTTTTTTTTTTTAACACATGAAGTAGGAGGATGCTGAAAAGAGTTTGTGTTTGGTTTGGCTGAGCTTGTACCTCAACTCTGCTGAGTTCACCATCTGTCAGATGAAAGTTTGTTTTGTTCTAATGGGAGATAGTTTATTTGGAACTTTTAAAACAAGTGCAGCAGGGAGCACTCCTGTACTGGACTGGAAGGGAAATGGATTGGATGACTTAAGTATTAGTATTACTATTACTATTATTTATTATTTGTATTACAGTAATAGCCAGGAGTCCTGATCAGGATCAGGGCCCCATTGTGCTGTGCACTGTACAAACACGTGAGAAGAGACAGTTCTTGCCCTGAAGTCCTTGCTATTAAGAAATAGGTGTTTCCTATGAAATAATGGGACAAACAAAATAAACCAGCAGTGCAGAGAATGAGGACACACACATCTACCAGATCCTTCAGCTCAGGGCCACTAAGCCTGCGATAACGCCGCATGCTCTATTTCACTTTGGAATTCCCACTTACTATTCTCTGAATTACCAAGGCATCTATATGCCTCAAATGAGATTAGAGACCCACTGAGCCAAACATTGTACAAACACATAGTGGAGGATAAAGTCAGGGGCGGTTCTAGCCTTTTTGCTGCCCCAAGCACGGCTGGCAGGCTGCCTTCGGCGGCGTGCCTGCGGGAGGTCTCCGGTCTCGCGGATTTGGTGGCATGCCGCGGGAGGTCCACTGGCTCCGCGGCTCTGGCATACCCGCCGCCGAATCTGCGGGACCGGTGGACTTCCCGCAGGCAAGTCACTGAAGGCTGCCTGACTGCTGCCCTCGCAGGGACCGGCAGGGCACCCCCCACGGCTTGCCGCCCCAGGCACGTGCTTGGAGCACTGGTGCCTGGAGCCGACACTGGATAAAGTTTACAGTCTAAACAGCATGGGAAGAGAAAGAGGCATAGCCCAACATCACTCCCCTAATACAGCTGAGACTAGCACTCACGTCCTTTGATTTCCAGGGTGGTGCCCTACCCTCTATACCACAGTGTGTTCTAGCAACAGCCTCTCATCAACCGCTCACCTCCACCTCTCTCTGGCAGCTCCAGGAGACAAGCCTCTACTACTGAGTTTAGTGAACAACTTCATTTCTCCCCAGAGAGTTAGACCATCGTCGCTTTGATACTTTCACGCTTGAGTCTCCCACACAGAAGCACCAGCTTAGTGTTTAATTTTGTTTCATTAGAAGATAATTATTTTTTAATTATATTTCATTATTTCTCTTAATATTTTCAAGCTTGACACTGATGGAGGCTTAGCAAAATTCAATCCCTTTTTTCATTAGATAGCGTAGGTTTGCATTCACTTCACATCTGCATTAGAGGCCATCACTGCTTCATGCGCAGTGATAATGTCCTAGAGAGATGCTCTCATAAATATCCACCTCGTGTCTACAGACAATGGGCCCCTCATGCTGAAATCATGTGTATAGCGAGCCCCCTACAGAGTCAATGGATGCTCACCGTGGGTTAAGCACTACCTTCCTTCCTCTGGTACATCTCCCAGCGTTGCCTTGGTAAGGACTGAGAAAAGGTGGCAGGATTCAGTCCTTCGAGCATTGCTTCAATTTACACAGTGTAAGGCACTAACATTAATTTGAGATTTTTCTGCTTCACATTCTACAGGCAGAAGAAGGAACTTCCCTATACACCTACCTCTACCTCGATATAATGCTGTCCTCGGGAGCCAAAAAATCTTACCGCGGTATAGGTGAAACCACGTTATATTGAACTTGCTTTGATCCACCGGAGTGCGCAGCCTCCCCTCCCCCCAGCACTGCTTTACCGCGTTATATCCAAATTCGTGTTATATTGGATCGCGTTATATCGAGGTAGCGGTGTACCATTGTGTAGCCTGTCTATGGGCTTGCAGAATTCCAATCCCTGGTTCAGTGTCCCAACTCCCAAAGGTATTCCCACAGTATTCGTGCCAGCAAGTTAAAGAAGTATGGGCTGGATGAATGGACTATAAGGTGGATAGAAAGCTGGCCAGATCGTCAGGCTCAACAGGTAGTGATCAATGGCTCCATGTCTAGTTGGCAGCCGGTTTCAAACGGAGTACCCCAAGAGTCGGTCCTGGGCCGGTTTTGTTCAATATCTTCATTAATGATCTGGAGGATGGCGTGGACTGCACTCTCAGCAAGTTTGCAGATGACGCTAAACTAGGAGGAGTGGTAGATATACTGGAGGGTAGCGATAGGATACAGAGGGACCTAGACAAATTAGAAGATTGGTCCAAAAGAAATCTGATGAGGTTCAACAAGGACAAGTGCAGAGTCCTGCACTTAGGACGGAAGAATCCCATGAACCGCTACAGGTTGGGGACCGAATGGCTAGGCAGCAGTGCTGCAGAAAAGGACCTAGGGGTTACAGTGGACGAGAAGCTGGATATGAGTCGACAGTGTGTCCTTGTTGCCAAGATGGCTAACGGCATTTGGGGCTGTATAAGTAGGGGCATTGCCAGCAGATCGAGGGACGTGATTATTCCCCTCTATTCAACATTGGTGAGGCCTTATCTGGAGAACTGTATCCAGTTTTGGGCCCCAAAGGATGTGGAAAAATTGGAAAGAGTCCAACAGAGGGAAACAAAAATGATTAGGGGGGCGGAGCACATGATTTATGAGGAGAGGCTGAGGGAATTGGGATTGTTTAGTCTGCAGAAGAGAAGAATGAAGGGGGAATTGATAGCTGCTTTCAACTTCCTGAAAGGGGGTTCCAAAGAGGATGGAGCTAGATTGTTCTCAGTGGCGGCAGATGACAGAACAAGGAGTAATGGTCTCAAGTTGCAGTGGGGGAGGTTTAGGTTGGATATTAGGAAAAACTTTTTCACTAGGAGGGTGGTGAAGCACTGGACTGGGTTACCTAGGGAGGTGGTGGAATCGCCTTCCTTAGAGGTTTTTAAGGTCAGGCTTGAAAAGCCCTAGCTGGGATGATTTAGTTGGGAATTGGTCCTGCTTTGAGCAGGGGGTTGGACTAGATGACTTCCCGAGGGCCCTTCCAACCCTGATATTCTATGAAAGGGCCAAGGGAAAGGATGGAGCCAGGTTCCCACTTCCCCACCTCTTGCTGGGAGAGGCGTATGGTGTACCTTGTTAGCAGGCATTCCCTTCACCTGGTTCTAGTCACACAGACGGAAAACAGAAGACCAGAAATCCGAGGTGCAGGCAACGCGATATTTATTGGGGTTAGTTTCCAGCAAGCATGTATACCATAACTCTGATGCTGCAGATCCAGTGTCCCATCCCCTGCTCCTTAGCAGGCATATTATACCCGAAATGCACGACATCTGTCCCACACCTTACAATTTATGTTCCATTTTGTGGGGGTCGTTAATCTGGGGTCTTTTGTATCCTATGGGGTGAGCAATGAGGTTGTGCAAGGGTCAGGGACAGGCATTTCTTTGGCCTTTTAGTGTTTTATACCTTCCCCACAATCCCCCTTGCCCCGCCTGACTGGTTGCTTGATCTTGTCCTGAGATAGGAGTTGAGGCAGTCTTCAAGTGTGTCTCATATATTATACTCCCACCATGCCCAGTAACACTTTAACTTCTCTTATCTGTTCCCATTATACTAACAAACCCATCTGGCTAGTCAGAAGCAACACACACAGAGTCTTTGTCCCTTGTTCACACATATTAGTAAGAATGTAAGTATATCAAAAATCAAACCGTCAAGCAAGACACAAAATTCTATCTCAGGCGAAAATACAGGCCTGAATCCTACATTGTCACTAGCACTCCTAATATACCTCATGAAGAGATGTACCAGTGCACACCCAACCCTGCGCTCCAGAGAGCTCTGGACATTTCCACAATGCACACTGGTGTTCCTTACGTCTTTGCTGCTCTACATCACCACGGGCTATGTGCAGTTTGCAAATGCTGGTGCTCTCATTTTTCACTACAATAGTCACTCAGCATCAAAAGGTTGAAATGGAAAAGACTTTGCCAAACAAAATGTCTCCAGGGGCCACGAAGACAAAAAAGCAGCTTGTGAGTTCGGGCAGGGGATAAGCATGAGGATTCCACCCTGATTCAAAAATGGCTGCCTTTCAATTTTGAGTAGAGTAATTCTGTAACGTAAATGATCTAAAGCACTTTACTCTCCTTTGGGAGGATAGGAAATATTGTGACATAATATATTATAAGTACTGGGCCAAATTCTAAAGTTTCTATGAGTGTGAGGTATGTGTGAGAGAGGGCTGAGTAAGGACTAGATCTTGCCCCTGAATGTATCTCATTTACCCTTGCATTTCCATATCTAGTGCAACTTCATGTGCTGTACATTTTAGCAGCTGATTGTGAGATATAAATTCATCCAAGTCAGTGTTTCATGTTAAAAGGCTCACAGGGATATAGATCCCAGGCAGACGGGACTTTGGTCTTACTAAGGAGTGTATTCGGTCACTGGGGCAGTATGGTAAGAACTCTCTATGAGAAATTCTTCAGCGCTGTTTGTATAATAGCTATGACTGGAGCTGGCTCCCGTCTCTACACTTGCAACAGAAGGTAAACGGGAATGATATGCACACTGGGAACTGGAGCTTGTTTTAAAAGCTGTTGATTTCTATGTTGAGAACACCGGCTTGTGAACTCATCTGTGCTTATTAGCACAGGGACGGCCAACGAGTTGAATCATTCTTGGAGCAAAGGAAAACAAAGAACAGCAATGCACTTCCCTCCCACTGCCAAAATTCCTCTCCCATTTCCCCTCCCCTGCACATACACACACCCACACTGAAAAACAAGCTTCAGTGCCCAAAATAACATCACTGCAGCATTGAGGGATTTTTTTTTTTTTTTACTGCATGTTATTCTGCAGCACTGTTTCCTCATTAACAGTTGAGCCAGGAGACAACCAACATAAAATCAGAGGAATATTAAATTCATAGTGTGCTGTTGCCTTGTAGAACTCTAAATGGCTTTGACTAGTTTGATAATGGTTAAACAATAAGGACCATCAAATTTAATTTATAATTATACACCAGAACAGTTGAATCAAGAGGAGAATGCTATACTTTGTATTTTGACAGTAGCTTTCAAGTAAAAACTCATTTTGATCTCTTGGAGGACTTTGGTCCAAATTCAGGGTTTATTGCACCTTAGAATTTAATCAAGCAACCCAGAGTAAAGAGAAATATCTCCATATCTTCAGGTTATTCTGTAACTGCTGTGGGATCCTTATAATCTCGCACAACATTGATTGATTTCAGAGGAAACCACAAAGATACCAGGCAGAAGTAAGGCCTTTAAAACTGAAATAAACAGGGGGGCTTGCACTAGGTCATACTGACCACACTCATATAAGCAAACTAACAGCATCACAATTGGCACTGACGGGCAGTCTGATAAACAACCTCCATAGGAAGCCTTAGGGCTGAATGGACAGGGAAGAGATGATATCCTTCAGAAAAGCATTTACCAGGTGCTTAACTTTAAGCATGTGCTTAAATGACAATGGGACTGAAGCGTGTGCTTAACTACTTTCTCAAATACAGATGGGTAACTGAATCAGGGCCCGCTAAAGGTGATCCCTCCCAGTCAATTATATTGGTTAGGAGCATATCCGCAAGCTTGAACTCCTTCTGCCTGCCATGTACAGGTACCTGCTTTGTGGCTAAATTTGATTCTGATTTCCAGGGCTGTCAAACTAGTACTTTTGCCAGAATATAACTCACTTTTACAGCACATCTGGAACTGATTTCACCATAGTGTGTTTCCTTTTAAAACAACTGGCAGGAACTTTCTCTCACATTGACATTCATATAGAAAAACCTTTGACGTCAATGGAGAGTTTCTAGCCATGCTCGAGGGCAGGATCAAGTTAAATTCAAAATGTGACTTCTCTAATAGAGCCAATCAAAGTCTTGTATTGAGATAAATAGGAAGAAATAGTAAAAAAAAAAAATCAGTAAGGCTTTCAAAATTGCCATAGATAATTCTGCATCTGTAATGCACCGCAAGTGCTTTTTCATATTAATTGGGACATAATTCCTCACAATCCAGGTATGAGATATTCCCACGCTGAAGAAACAACTAGTCAAAAAGTAGTTTTCCTGCCTGGAATCTACTTGTTTCTATGCAAAAGAAAATATCTGTGCTGTATAACCTTTCCCTTTGAAGGTTATGTGCATTTGATCCTGATGGAGAAGCTGTACTAACACGATGTGAGGTGAGTGGCGTGTTAATACATAACGCACTGGAACCTTGTTTCCATTATATTCAGTGACTTGGTCACACTTACGTAAAGAAACCCCGCGAAGCTGAGAATCTGGATGGGTTTTTGTGTAATTATTCTGCTGTACAGTACAATAAAAAAAAGATTCTTTTTTTAAAAAAAAACCACCATCTGAATAAATGCTGATTTAAAATATAGCCCTTTAATCATCTTTCAGGACATTAGGGGCCTGATGAAAAACCCTCTGACATCAGTGGGAGTCTATTCATTGACATCAGTGGGCGTTGAGTCAGTCCCTAATGGCTTGATCCTGCATCTCCTGCAGTCAGTGGTAAAGTTCCCTTCAGCAGTGAAGATCCATGGCCTCTGTGCACATGTATTCTCCTGTAACATGCAGGACTGGGTCCCAAGTGCCTACTTGCCATCCACCAGGGCACTGATTCAGCAAAGCTCTTTATGCACATGATTTAAGCATATGTATCAGTGTTTTGCTGAATCCAGGCCTAGCAGTGGCCAATTTTTTAAATGAAATAGAACACTCCCGCCCCGCCATACATATTTATCTCTTTGCAATTGGGTGTCATTCAGATATTGACCCGGGAAGGTTATTTTCCCCATCTGGCTGCATATTTATCTCCTTACTCAACTCTTTAAGCAGCATGGTTGTTTATTTGACAATTACAGCTGTCTTCTGTTATGTTCTTGTTGTACTGTTTCGGCTACTCTGTCCATCGTGCATAATCCTCCCTATACCCACAAGATTCATTACAAGACAATGCATGTTTTCATCTGCTTCAGATTAAGCTTTTATGCAATGCCAGCCTTTGTTACACTAAAACCCTGTTATGAAGGGTTGTTAGGTAAATGTTACTCAGGATCAAATTCAGCCAGCAGAATAATGAGGCTAAGAAAGGCCCCAAAGAAGAAAAGCACAGAGGGTGGGTGGCTCTGCAGAGTTTTCTTCATGATGTACCCACTGTGCATTGTAGAATTGGGCTTCATGTCAGTTTCAAATAGGCCAGCATAGAGGAGACTCAGTGGATAGGAAAGTGGCCGCTGTGTTCAGAATTAGGCATTCCCAGTGGCCAAAGCTGACTGTTTAGACATTACACTAGGGGTAGGACGACCAGATAGCAAGTTTGAAAAATCAGGATGGGGGGGAGGGCATAACTGGCACCTATATAAAAAAGGCCCCAAATATCGGGACTGCCCCTATAAAATTGGGATATCTGGTCACCCTAACTAGGGATCATCATGAGAGCTGAGCAAAGAATTGATTTTTCAGTTCAGCGGCCAAAACCAAAACCGGGGGGGGTGGGGAAACATTTTTGATCAAAAAACATTTGAAACAAAAAGGAAAAAATGATTTTTTTTCAGGGGGGTTGTTTTCTCTGTGAACATTTTCCACCCTTTGGGGGGCTTTAATAAATACAACTAAATTTCAAAACCAAATGTTGTTTTGAAATGGTGACCATGATCCATTTGACTTTTTCCCCAAATAAATAAATAAATAGATAAAATAAAAGTGATCCATTACATTTCCAGCTAAATTCCTTGCTGAATACACAAATAGTTTCAGCGCCCTGAAAAATGCATTTGCCAATCAATTTACTGTTCGTCAAACAAAATTTGCCCAGATTTAGTCCTCATTGTGATCCATAATTCATCAGAGAGGCTGGAGAAATGGCTGTGGAAGGGGCAATCCAACACCCTGCCTGTAAGCCATGAGTTGGATTTCTTTCCCTCAAATCTGCATGAACCCTGTTTACTTCAGCTTCATGCGTGTGTTTCTGTGAGAATGTAACCTTGGTGAAAATCCCACATGTGCAGTGAATTTCCTGTGTGACTTGGGGGGATACAATGCTCTTTCATATCATTAAAGCAGACGCAGGCTAACATTTGTATTTGCAAGAACTGGTTTATGACTAAGGCTCCTAGATGCTTTTAATGTTCAGCTGTATTTTACTTACTGCTTTATTTTGTTCTTTACCAAAAACAAAATTGCTAAATAGACAAGAACTAACTTTTCAAAAACGTCAGCGCTTTCCGTGAGCCTTATTGCTACCTGAAAACATCAGCATCGAACGCATCCTGCATCAAAACAATAATTAAAAAATAAAAATCGAAGAAAACAAAAATCTTACTTTGACATTTCCATGAAAATTGAATGTTCCCCTTATACAAACACAGATGACTGGTTTCATTACTGAATGCCAGGGGGGTCATGCATCTATAAAATACCAAAAGATTCTGCATGTCAATCAGTCTTGGTGCCAGTATTTCTCCAACAGGAACTTCTTTTTGTAGAGGGAAAAATGTTTTATTGGGGCTGGATGTAATGTTAAGTGAGCAATGAGCAGGCAGGCGAGTTGGAAAGGAGGTGCAACTCTTATTAACTGCATGAGCAACCAGCTCCAACCAAGACTGCTCAGGATTCAGAAAAACATCTGGGTCCAGATTCCCAAAAGAATTTGGCTTCCATTTAGACACCTAAAAAAGGGGGTTCAGAGTTTCAAAAGTCCTCAGCTTCTGTTGCTTTCATAAGCACATTAGCATAGCTGCTCATGATAACAGGACACTGTACCAGGACACAGGTGTCTTCAGAAGTGTTGCCAATGTTCACTATTTTATCTTGACCCCTGATGCTTTCTTAGAAGCCCCTGTTCCTGGAGTCCTGTGATTACATGAGAATCTCAGTTTTCATTTCTATAACAAGTTTCTAGCCTTCATGATTGTGGAGAAAATTTTAGAAACGTGAACCCTAAAGGTTCAGAAATCAGAAGACAAATAAAAAACACATTTAAAAAAATTCTCCTTGTTTAAGTCCATGTAGGGGTTTGGGGGGGGGGGGGGCTTAACTCATTATTTTTGATCCCTGGGGTTGGCACTACAGCCTCAGTTCTATCCCCAGCTCTGCCCCTGACTTGCTGTGTGATCTTAGGTAAGTCACCGCTCTGTGAACTGTTTCTCTATCTGTAAAATCCAGTTAATTATACTTGCCTTCCTTTGTAGAGAATTTTGAGATGAATGGAATGAAAAATGTTCTCTAAAGTCTTATCCTTTTTATGTTATTTTTACTTCTCCCTTTATCTTTTCAAAATTTAACATTGAAATAATATAACCTATAATAAGGTTAAATGACTTTCCTAAGTCACTACATTAGTTAATTATAGTCTATTATAGCCTTGTATGCATGGGGCAGGTTTTCTCAAAATACAGGGGCTAACATGACTCATTACAGCTTGATGATGTTGCAATTTCCAAGTCCTCTTGAGCCTGGCAATTCTGGTGAGGCTAGTATCTGCAATGACTCTGCTGATACAGACTCTCGCTGTTCCTTAAGGAATTGAGTTTTCACATTTTTCTCCTGTGTCAAGGTATTTGAGATTTTTCCAGGATTTTCAAATGAATCTCAGTAATTTACCTTAAGCCTCTGACTGTCCATTTCCAGACACCCCTTGCTTTGGTGCAAGGGGTGTGTGTGTTTATTTCCCTGCTAAAGTGTTAGAAACGGGGCAATCGGCCATCTTGCCTAGTGGTTAAAGCAAGAGTTCAGCCTACTGGTTAGAGCAGAGTCCAGGAATGAGCCGCGGCGGGTCAGTGTTGGAGGGTCAACCAGAGTTGGAGCTGAGGATCAGTACTGGAGAGACAGGAGCTGATAGGGAACTGGGGCTGGAGCAGGGACTGGAATAAGGGCAAGTAGAGCTGCAGGCTTGGTACACACTGAGTAGTCAGAGAGGTGCTGCTGCTGCTGGACTTAAAAGCCAGCCAGCTGCCCTCCCTGACCAATCAGGTGGTCCAGTGAATGAAGCCTGCTGCAGGCCAGCTCGCTGTGCTTGTTGGGTTGACAGGAGACTGACTCTGCTGCAGGCTCTGATCCCTGACATAAAAATGACATCTCTTTGGGGCTGTGAAGAACTCTCAGGATATTTTTCAGAAGCGCAGGATAAACATTCTGAGCAAATACAGTTGGTATAAATTTGGTTGCCAAGTAGTGCTGTAATTGATCAGAAGTAATAATCAATGAAGAGTAAATAGGTTCCTCTGTCAAATTCAGAGTGTGGAACTGAAACTGAAGTGGTTCCATTGTTTCTACCTAATTTAGTCCCTCTAGACATTCACGCTGCACTTATCACTGTGGTATCTGAGTGCCCAGTGTTGTTTGGGTCCTTCTAGCTATGGATGAAGGGCCGGATTCTGCTAGCTCTGTGAGTGGGCCAGTTGACACCAGTGAGACGACTCGTAAAGCAAGGGTTCTATTCAAAGTGCTCATTCTTGTAGATCAGTAATCAAGTTTTGCTGATTTTCGGCTTTTCTTGGTGCATCCATGGTCCCTAGGCAAAGGGAGGTGCAGCTGCTTGGAAACAGCTGCACCCTTATCTTTGTGACAGGGTCCTGGGAATATCTTTGCACAACGGGAAGTCAATGGGAGCTGCAGGTTTTCAGCATTTCTGCAAATCAGGCCACATCATTAGGCACTCAATTATGAATTTTTGCTGCCTAATTTGGGGCATTCAAGTTAGAAAATGAAACCCTGACTCCACTGAAGTCAATGAGAGTTTACCATTGATTTGAGTGAAACCAAGGCTTTAGTAACTTATCAAAGATCACAGGAGACCCTGTGTGAAGGTTGTGTCTGACCACTACCCTGGGAGACATAGACCACAATTCTCTCCTGTTACACTTGGGATACAATAACAAAGATCCATATTTCTAAATGAACCAAACTGAAAACGTTCTAGAAGTTCTATTTTTTTAAAGACAATGTGAATAACTTGTATAACTCCGTTTCCCCTGGAAGAAGAGGTGTTGAAATACCCCATTCACAGATGCCAAGGCCTGAACGGACCATTGTGACCATCCAGTCTGACCTCCTGTATAACACAAGCCAGAGAACTTCCCCAAAATAATTCCTTTTGAACTAAAGCAGCTGTTCTCAAACTCTGGGCCAGGACCCCAAAGTGGGTTGTGACCCCATTGTAAGAGGGTCACCAGAGCTGGCGTTAGACTTGCTGGGGCCCAGGGCTGAAGCTTGAGCCCCATGCCCCAGGTGGAAACGAAAGCCTGAGCCCCACTGTCTGGGGCCAAACCTGAAGCCCTGGATGATGGGGTTCAGGCTTTTGATTTTGGCCTCCCTGCTCGGGCTTTGGCCCCTCTGCCAAAGGTGGTGGAGCTCACATGGGCTCAGTCCACCCTCCTGGGGTCGTATAGTAATTTTTGTTGTCAGAAGGGAGTCGTGGTGCAATGAACTTTAAGAACCCCTGAACTAAAGCATATATTTTAAAAAAAATCCAGTCTGGATTTTAAAATGTCCAGTGATGGAGAACCTGCTACAATCCTTGGTAAATTGTTCCAATGTTTAACTACTGTACCTTCACAGTTAAAAATGTACACCTTATCTCCAGTTTGAATTTGTCTAGCTTCAATTTGCAGTCATTGTCTGGTAGAATGAAGAGCTCAATATCAAATATTTGTTCTCCATGTAGGTACTTAAGTACTGTAATCGAGTCATCCCTTAATGTTCTTTGTTAAGATAATTACATTGAGCACCTAGATCCTGTCAGCATAAGGCATGTTTTCTAATCCTTTAATCATTCTTGTGGCTCTTCTTTGTATCCTCCTCAGTTCATCAACGTACTTCTTGAATTGTGCACACCACAACTGGAAACAATATTGCAGAAGAGGTCACATCAGTGCCAAATACAGAGGTAAAATAACTTCTCTACTCCTATTTGAGATTCCCCTGTTTATGTATCCAAGGATTGCATTGGACGTTTTGGGCACAGTGCGGCATTGGGAGTTCATGTGCAGCCGATTATTCACCATGACTCCAAAAGAACGGCCGTACTGGGTCAGACCAAAGGTCCATCTAGCCCAGTGTCCTGTCTACCGACAGTGGCCAATGCCAGGTGCCCCAGAGGGAGTGAACCTAACAGGTAATGATCAAGTGATCTCTCCCCTACCATCCATCTCCACCCTCTGACAAACAGAGGCTAGGGACACCATTCCTTACCCATCCTGGCTAATAGCCATTAATGGACTTAACCTCCATGAATTTATCCAACCTCCATGAATTTATCCAGTACCCCCAAAGCTTTTTCAGAGCTATTGTTTCCCAGGGTAGATTCCCTCATCTTGTAAGTATGGCCTACAGTCTTTGTTCTCAGATGTAAACATTTACAGTTAGCCATGTTGAAACACAGATTGTTTGCTTGTGCCCAGTTTACCAACTGATCCAGATTACTCTGTATCAGTAACCTGTCCTCTTCATTATTTACCAATGTTTGTGTCATCTTCTGACTTTAGTAGTAATTATTTTATTTTCTCTTCCACATAATTGATAAAAATGTTAATGAGCATATGGCCAAGAACTGATCTCTGTGGAAGACCACTAGAAATACACCCATTTGATGTTGATTCCCCATGTACAGTTACATTGTGAGACCTATCAGCCAGCCACCTTTTAATCCATTTAATGTGTGCTGTGTTAATTTTGTATTCTAGTTTTTTAATCAAAGCAACTTGTGGTACAAAGTCAAACACCTTACACACGTCTAAGTATGTTACATCAAAACTATTACCTTTATCAATCAAACGTGTAATCTCATCCAAAAAGGATATCCAAGTAAGTTCGACAGGATCTGTTTTCCATATACTTGTGTTTATTGGCATTAATTATACTATCCTCCTTTACTTCTTTATTAATGGAGTCCCATATCCGCCTCTCCATTATCTTGCCTGGGATTAGGGTGACCAGATGTCCCGATTTTATAGGGACAGTCCCGATTTTTGGGTCTTTTTCTTATATAGGCTCCTATTACCCCCCACCCCCATCCCGATTTTTCACATTTGCCATCTGGTCACACTACCTGGGATTGATATCAGACTGATAGGCCTGTAATTACCCTTTTAACTTTTTTATATATTGGCACAGCATTAGCTTTCTCCCAGTCTTCTGCAACTTCCCCAGTGTTCCAAGACTTACTGAAAATCAACATTAAAGCAGAAAGCAGCTGGTCTTGGAATATATCTAGGCATTGACCTCTGGTGAGAATTTTTGATTTCTCAGCTGATTTTCACACTGGAGAGGTGTGGATATGATTCTACGTGCTTGAGATGACCATAACAACTTTTGGATATCTGTCTGAACTGAAACCGAGAGCTCCAATCCTTTTAGTATTCACTCACCACAACTAGTAATGGCTACCTTAATGAAACACGATATTAATCTCTCCTTATCTTACTAAATATATGTCTTTTGTTTATAGTATTATGGTAACTGCGTTAAAGTTTCCATGACCTAAATAGTAAAGACAAGTTTCCTGATTTAAAAAAGACAATCTTATAATCATGTAAACCTGATTTATATCCTGGTTTAAAATTGGAGATTAAGGGCAAAGTTTCAGATAAGATCAGAACCCGTGTGGGGACTTAACCAAAGTAGTCAGATTCTCAAGAGTGCTCAGATGATAACAGCTCACATTGAACATTCTGTTGCATAAATTGGAGCAGTGGGGTCCTGAGCTCTCTTGAAAATCTGGTCAGAAGTCTTGAAGTAATCAGGTAACGTGACTGTAATAACAGCGTCTTTTAAGCACACACTATTTTATTTTATCTCATAGAGGTCATTAGGAATAAAAAATTGAAACTATATCCTGTGTATTTTTTCTCCTTCCCCCTGCCCCCAGCAAATATGCCAATATAGTTTTATACATGGAGCTTCTCTTTCCCAATATGAGCAGTTTTTAAATGCCCGTGACTATATTGGCCGTTCCATAAGACTAGCTAGAGTGTAATGGGCAGAAAGTGGTAGCATGGGCCAGCATAAGGATTAGCAGATATATGAGTAATCAAAACAAGGAGGACGGCAGCCTCCCGGACTCTCATGCCTGGAGCCTGGGCAGCTGCTGGGCTCCCAGTGGGGAGCAGGGAGCCTCAGAGCAGCTGGGTTCCTAGCAGGGAGTGGGGAGCTGGGCAGGCACAGCCCAGCTTGGAGCAGGGAGCCCTGGGCAGCAGCCCAGCTGGGAGCAGGGAGCCAGGACCCCATGCAGCAGCCTGGCTCTGCACTTGGAACCAAGATGTCCCTGGGGTGCCAGCTGGGCTACTGCCCAAGCTCTCGGCTCCCCCAATCCCTGCTGAGAGCCTGGCTGCACCGAGCCTCCCCGCTCCCCACTGGGAACCCAGCAGCCACCCAGGCTCCGAATGTGGAGCTCCCCACCAGGAGCCCAGGCGGCTGCTGTGCTCCCGGTGGGGAGTGAGGAGCCAAGAGCATGGGGCGGGCAGCTGAGCTCCTGTGGGGAGCAGGTAGCCGAGAGCCTGGGAGGGGACAGCCATGCTCCTGGCGGGGAGCTTAATGGAGCTGAGAGCCTGGGCTCTCAGCCCCCCACACTGCCCCTTTGAAGTTGGTTGAAGCACTCCTGGTGAAGACATGCACCACCGACAAAAGGAGAGCAGTCTGGACACGAACCACCACAGTAATTACCGCAGTGGCTGTAAGTCAAGCTAACATGAGTAGATTAAAGTTTGTAGTGTAGACATGCCCTGAGTTTCACAGTGCCTAATACTAATAAGGGCATTATAAATGCCTGAAACAGACAGATATGATAGAGTTTCACCACTACATTTTTGGCCTTGTTCAAACCTGACATTGCAAATGAAACCCACGGTGTGTAAAATAACCAACTAACGCCTAAAACTGGGCATAAAGTTATTTTTATTTCAGTGAAACTTTCAACTTTTCAGCAACTGTAAACTAAATATTTTTGGACAGAAACTTGTTTTTGTTTGGTTTTGTTGTCGAGTGAAATCTTAATTTTTTTCTGAGGAAAGCATGAAGAAAATTGTTTTTCTGAAAAGCCAATTTTCCGTTAAAAGCTATGGAAATATTCTGTCCAGCTTTATTAAAATTATAAAGAAAAATTGAGAGGGTCCATATGTCCTACCACTGCCAAGTTCCACAAAGGTCTAAAGTTACAGCAACTCATGAAAGGGTAGTGAGTAGGTCGCAATACAATCAGGGTTCATTTGATGAGGATTCTGAGGAGGTGTCTACTCACTTCTGTATATTTGTCCTCATCAATTGTTTCAGACAACCTGGGGCATAGAGAGACATACCTGCCCCCAAGACAGGCATCTGATGGGACAAACAGAGATGTATCCTGTTTGTACCAGGAGCACTTGAATATTCCTAAGCATCAAAATAAAATATCTACCAGAGATGAGGATTCACCAGCTTTAGTGATGCCTGAAGAAATAGGCCACATGGAATTTCTCACCATTGTGAAATATACATATTTCTGAAGAATGACTTTGCATTTGGGAATCCCTAGCCGGTGCAAAATGAAACATTTCCTGGGAACATTGGGGAGAAGTGTCCAAGCGAAGACTAGAATGATGCTGAACAACACCAGCTGAGTATCTGGCCCAGATTATCTTCTCCTACCTCCTTGACAATTCAAAACCGGGAGGTGTGCTGTTTTAGGCTTTTACTCTTTCAGGGAATCAGCCACCAGCTGCCAAATAGGCTTGATAAGAAAACTGCCAACTTAATCCCTGGAGTAACTCCAGTGACTTTGGCAGTAATACACTAGCAATCAGTATGGCCTCAGGAGATTTTTAGGAGACTGTTTGCAAGCATATTTGCTGGCAACAACTCTAGAGCTTCTTGAAGCCCGAGGCAACCTCCAGCTTGTCAGATTCCAGGTAAGGTTCATCCATCCCTAACACTGCTACTCTCAAAAATTGAGCCTTAAAAGAGGAAGCTAGCTTCACACTTAACTCTGGGGCGTTACCTTCTCTCTGTAAGATGGACCAGATCCTCACATGGTGTAAATTGACATTAACTTTCGTGGAACTATCAGCTGAGGTGTATGGCCCATTATAGATTCATAGGTTCTAGGACTGGAAGGGACCTCGAGAGGTCATCGAGTCCAGTCCCCTGCCCTCATGGCAGGACCAAATACTGTCTAGACCATCCCTGATAGACATTTATCTAACCTACTCTTAAATATCTCCAGAGATGGAGATTCCACAACCTCCCTAGGCAATTTATTCCAGTGTTTAACCACCCTGACAGTTAGGAACTTTTTCCTAATGTCCAACCTAGACCTCCCTTGCTGCAGTGTAAACCCATTGCTTCTTGTTCTATCCTTAGAGGCTAAGGTGAACAAGTTTTCTCCCTCCTCCTTATGACACCCTTTTAGATACCTGAAAACTGCTATCATGTCCCCTCTCAGTCTTCTCTTTTTCAAACTAAACAAACCCAATTCTTTCAGCCTTCCTTCATAGGTCATGTTCTCAAGACCTTTGATCATTCTTGTTGCTCTTCTCTGGACCCTTTCCAATTTCTCCACATCTTTCTTGAAATGCGGTGCCCAGAACTGGACACAATACTCCAGCTGAGCCTAACCAGAGCAGAGTAGAGCGGAAGAATGACTTCTCGTGTCTTGCTCACAACACACCTGTTAATACATCCCAGAATCACGTTTGCTTTTTTTGCAACAGCATCACACTGTTGACTCATATTTATCTTGTGGTCCACTATAACCCCTAGATCCCTTTCTGCCATACTCCTTCCTAGACAGTCTCTTCCCATTCTGTATGTGTGAAACTGATTTATAGCTTAGCAGGCCTGATTCTTCTCTTTCACACCAGTGTAAATCAAAAGTGTGGGCTAGTGCATAGGAATAGCACTGGCATGTAGGAAACCGGGATTTAATTCCTGGCTGACAGTGATTCGTTCGGTAAATTCCTTCCCCCACCTGTGTGTCACTTTCACACTGAATACTGTGGGTAAACTGAGCATACTGATTACTGACCTCCCTCAGTAAAGCATGCTGAGATGTATACATGAAAAGCTAGATGTAAGAGCTAGATGGTATTATGGTAATTCCATGAGTTCGTTAGAACTGCTCTACTGAAAAACCATGTAAGTGATGGGAGAATCAGACATATCCTTATTTATTTTAACTTGCTCCTCTTCATTATTTCTTCAACAAGAAGGAAACGTTCTCTGGAGTTAAATATCACATGAGCAGATAAAACACAAATATCACTGCAAAGTACATTGTGGCCTTCATAGGCTTTTGCATTTGTGGATCAGCTTTTCTACTGCCTAACTCCCCTCTCTGCTTATGTTGACCTAATTGCTGTATCACTGCCCAAGATTTTCCCTGCTTGGCTTCTCTCATTTTTTAAATTTCACGGTAGGAATTGCTCAGCTAAAATGAGATGCCATTTTTAGTGTAAGCCAGGCGGTTCAGTCCTTTTAAAAGTTGACTTTCCTTGAAAGAGGCTTATGTATATTTTCACTATGGGTATGTAGCACATGAATGCATCATGTGAAAGTTGCTGTATTCTGTCACAAAAATTTGCTAAGCTGCAATTTGAATCAAGCATCACAGACCACGGAAACTTGGCAAAAACATGTACGTTATTGCCCAGTAAGGGGAAAAATACCTACCATAACTAGATATGGGGAGCCTGGGGGATTCTGGGACACCATTAGTTTCCCCCTCTAACTGCTGAGAAGGGATTAAGTTAAGATTTTTGTTTTGGAAAGGTCATAGCAACTTGCCAATAAAAGGCTGCTTAGTGAAAATGGATTCAGTGCTTTCAGATCTGCAGTACTACAGCCCAGAGCACACGACAGCTCTGGAGCCACGCTGACTTAAAATATATTATATCCAGCGTGGTTGTCGGTCCCAGGATATTGAAGAGACAAGGTGGGTGAGGTAATATCTTTTATTGGACAAACTTCTGTGAGGGAGAGAAGCGCTCTGTGTAAGCTCAAAAGCTTGTCTCTCTCACCATCAGACGTTGGTGCAATAAAAGATATTGCCTCGCCCATCTTAAAGTATATTATACATTTCTAGAGGGGAAATGACAGAAGTGCTTGTGAACAAGAGAGTCTACATTTTTAAAAGCGACTAGCCATTTTGGATATTAAATCTACGACACATTAGACAGGGGTGCTGGAACAATTTGTATAGTGGAATGTGGGGCTTAGAGCCATTGAACGAAACTGTAACCCCCCTGTATATGATGGAAACGGCTTCAAGCCGGGGGGGGCGGCAGCACTCCTAGTTCCAGCACCTCTCACTTAGAGGAGATGGATTTTCAGAGGACGGGTGCTCAGCACTGTCTGAAAGCAAGCTCCGTAATGGTGTCTGAAGTTGGAGACCCGAAATATTAAGGCATCCAAAATCACAGCGAGGTTTGAAAATTTAGGCCGAAATAACTATTTTCACATAAAAACCACTAATACTAAACTCTTACATAGTGCTTTTCATCCATAGATCTTACAGTGGTTTATAAAGATCAGTACAATTATCCCCATTTTACAGCAGGGCAAACTGAGGTATATAGAGAAAAGATGTCTTCTTCAATCTTTCCCTTTCTCAGCCCAAATCACTATTGCTTTGCACCTTATGGAATCATTTTCACCATGGTAAAGCGGGCCAGGAGCACTACCAAAGAGGAATGATATCATTTTACACACACTTTGACTATACAAGGGTAACTCAAGCCTGCTCGGTGTGGCACTCTGTCCCCCTTTACTGGCAGCTAGACCAGCAAGAGATTGATGATCTTGCTACAGTCTTGGGTAAGGGAGATGCATCTTTTAGCTCATGAGGTTCATGCATTAAGCTCCAAAAGTTCCAGGTTTGATCCCAGCCACCAACAGACCCATGAGTATTATGCAAGGTTCTAGGTAATGGTGAATCAGGCTCTATGACCATTTGTGGGTATATGGGCCAACTTCTGTTACCCTTTGAAGTCAGTAGGGCTCCATGACCGAACCTACAAGCCTGTTTTGTCCCACAGAATTTGAATACTCTGTGCATTAGGGGAAAATAATCTCCATTAATAACAAATCCTAATACAACAACATACTGCAGATTCCCTACAACTAGGCAAATTGTTTGTGTCATAATAACGGCAGAGCTCAGCTCTGTTCAAGCCTGAATCCAAACTATTTGGGAAGTCTGTAAAAGTTGGAGATCAAGTTAAGTGCTAAGAGACCTTAAATTACTGTAATAAAGGCAATATAATATTTCTGTCTCCACTGAGTCCAAGAAACAATCGAAATCTTATATCAAATCAGGTCTTGTGAGAATCTGAACTCTGTATTCTGCCAAGAAAGCATCACAAGCCTCAGAAACTTGGATCCATAGTAGCATAATTCAGACCTGGCATCAAATCCTGCTTATTTTCCTTATGAGAGTTGTTTCTCTACGAGGTGTTCTCTGAAGTGGAAGTGGTCCATTCATTTACACCGGACCTGAATTTGATCCTTTGTCTATAGTGTGACAGTAGTGACAGTGTGGTGCATGGAGTTACACCATGGACGAATTTGGACCACTATGTTTTAAATGCAGTATCTATTGGCACTTTACCCTGAAAGCTAGTCGCTTTCTTCACTTGAGTGGAATCTGATGAAACATCAAAGCTCAGAGAGGTGCTGCACACTCTGCTGCAAGCAGAGTGCAAAACTACTGGGAGGTAAAACAAAGTTCCAGTCTACCTTTAAGATGCTACCGCTGAAATCATAGCCACAGGCGCTGACATTCCAATGTGCTGGGGGGTGCTCGATCCCTGGCTCTGTCCCAGGCCCATCCCCCACTCCACCCCTTCCTCCAAGGCCCCGCCCCAGTCCGCCTCTTCCTTCCCCTACTCCACCCCCACCCTGCCTCTTCCCACACTATTTCGCCCCTCCCCCCAGCACGCTGCCCCCTTGCTCCTCCCCCTCTGTCCCAAAGCCTCCTGCACACCACAAAACAGCTGATTGTGGCAGGCGGGACGTGCGGGGAGGGATGGGGAGGTGCTGATCATGGAGGCATGCCGGTGGGTGGCAAACATTGGGGGTCAGGCAGGGGGGAGCTGACAGGGGTGCTGCCGGTGGGTGCTCAGCATTTTTCCCTGGAGCACCCACGTAGTCGGCACCTATGGTCATAGCTATGTACAGGGTCCGATGACGGTATCTAAAAGCCTTTCATTTCTTACAGTTACTGATTCAAATAGGACCAAGCTGGGAGTAATGTAATGGCCCCTGACATGAATTTGTTATCCTAGGCCAGTGGCTAGAATTACAAAGGTATTTAGGCATCTGAAGATGCAGATTGGCGTGTAGTAGGACTTGCAGAAGTGCTTAAGTCAAGTGAGTTAGGCACCTAACTCTCTTTGGCACTTTTATACGTCCCACTAGGCACTGATGTGTATCTTTAAGTGCCTAAATACCTTTGTCAGTCTGGCCCCAGCTCCTGTGATAAAGTGTCCATATCACAGAACCATCACATCAACTGGGATCTTTGTTGGAAACAGTAGCAGACAGAGGTCAAGAGCCCATGGGGCATGGAGAATGAATGAATGATCTTCTCAGCCTTTCACCTCAGGGTTGAGGCACACTGATGAAGAAACAGGGTGGAGAAGCACAGCCGCTTCCAGGTCTGTATTTATTGGATGGATTCATGGGACTCCAGCATCCAGGGTTGTCAATCCATGACCTTTCATGAGCACTATTGCAGGGGGTGTGGTCACGGGAAAGGGGCTGTGGCCTGGAAAACCTTATGTGATGCCCAGACCCTGGAACAGCCACTTGGGGACCAAAAGCATCTGGCACAAGTTAGAGCAGCCCATTGGTGAGACAGCTGGGGGATTAGGGGACTAAAAATCACCTTTGCATCCTGGTTCTTCATTTGCATGCCAAGTGCTCCTCAGAAACAGTATCTGGGCCACAGTCTTCTATTTCGACAGAACAAAACGTTGGTGAGGAAATGAGTGATGTCACGAGGATCATGGGCCAATTTCTGTCACACCCATGTGATCCCACCAAGGTCAACAGGGGGCTTCATAGGTGTAATGCAGGGCCGGATTCAGCCCACCGGGCCTCAACTACATGGAATGATACTGTCAAACTCAAAGAAAACTTTATGCCAAGGTTGTGTGAGGTAGCTGCTGTCACCTGGTTGAATTAACGCACCATACAGTCCCCTTATTATTCTAAATTATATTTTTTTTCAGTGGATCATTTCTTATTCTTTTCTAATATTTCCTTTTGTGCTATGCAGATCGGAGCTTTCTTATTGTGACAGATGACAGAACTTATAGGATCTAAACCTATTTAAATGAAGATGCCAAGAACAGCCACAGAAACAGCTTTTACTCCTACATGCCGTTTTCCAAATGTTGATACGTTCAGTGCTACTTGTACAACACGTACAAGAGTGCCATCTAATGCTGTTTGGAAAAACTATTGGTCTTGGATTTGCTAGAGTATAATGCCAATAAGACAAAAGCAGAATTCGTTTTTAAGACAATGCCCTGAAAGGAATTCTCTTTAATTTCATTATGCTAGTGCTGTTTAATCCCCTGCTGGTTTGTGTATTAGGAAGTAAGCAAAAGTGTTTTTTTAAATGATAACTCTGATTAGAAGTCTCTTAACAAAGCATTCTGCAAAGTTGCATTATATAATATGATAAACATCAACCTTTAAACGTGTATTTTTGTATTTAGAATGTATGCTTACATTTATCAGATAACTGACCATTCATACCAATTTCAAATTCTTATCTGACCTAGTTTCTAAACACGACGACCAATACAGATGGCAGTGCATGCCATGACAATGTCAAACCCAAAGCCCATTTACATCAATAGGAATCTTCTCATTGACTTCAGTGGTTCTAAACCAGGGGTACATGTACCCCTGGGGGCACACAGAGTTCTTCCAGGGGTACATCAACTCATCTAGATATTTGCCTAGTCTTACAATGGCTACATAAAAAGCACTAGCCAAGTCAGTACAAACTAAAATGTCATACAGACAATGATTTGTTTATACTGCTCTATATACTATACCAGGGGTAGGCAACCTATGGCACACGTGTGGAAGGCGGCACGCGAGCTGATTTTCAGTGGCACTCACACTGCCCAGGTCTTGACCACAGGTCCGGGGGGGCTCTGCATTTTAATTTAATTTTAAATGAAGCTTCTTAAACATTTAAAAAACCTTATTTACGTTACATACAACAATAGGTTAGTTATATATTATAAACTTATAGAAAGAGACCTTCTAAAATCATTAAAATGTATGACTGGCACGCGAAACCTTAAATCAGAGTGAATAAATGAAGACTGGGCACACCACTTCTGAAAGGTTGCCAACCCCTGGCCTATACACTGAAATGTAAGTACAATATTTATATTTCAATTTATTTATATTATAATGATATGGTAAAAATGAAAAAGTCAGCAATTTTTCAGTAATAGTGCACTGACACTTTTGTATTTTATGTCTGATATTGTAAGCAAGTAGTGTTTAAGGGAGGTGTACAACTTGAGGGTATGCAAGGCAAATCAGACTCCTGAAAGGGGTCCAGTAGTCTGCAAAGATTGAGACCATACAGTTGCACATTAGATCAGTTACCCTGATGTTTTGCCATGCTGGCATGTATTCATTTATTAATAAAAACGTGATTTATTTAATCTTACAAAATTACTGTATAAGACGATTGGAAAAAAAAATCTAACCTTTTGAAAGGGTAAAATCATGCCTCTTTCCCCGGAAGGAATTATTTAAGAGTTCATAAAATGGTGAATAACAGAACTGTGAAATATAATTTATTTAGACCCTTAAAAGGATTTTGATAAATTCCTTCACAATAAGAAAAAAGAGTAGCCACAGAGGGTCGTATTCTAATACCCTTGAGCATGCTGAGTAGTACCTCGCTCCTTGAATAGTCCTATTGGTTGGAGCATATATGAGTGGGTGGGAGAAGAGAAGAAAACCCTATCATGGATTAAAGACTGGGTAAAAAGATAGGGAATAAAGAGCAGGGGTAAATGCTATTGACCTTAATGGGAGCAGGATTTCACCCTAGGCTGCCAGTTCTCAGTTGGAAAGAATTATAGAAATGCAGGGGTGAAAGGGACCTCAAGATGTCATCTACTCTACTCCTTCCCTCTCTTGCCCACCTGTGACACTGTATGATTGAAACACGACCATTTATATCTTTAATATGGCCACTGTTATACAATTACAACAAATCTTGTTCAAAGTATGTCATGTAAGGTACCAATGGAAAAGTTACAATTGATCAAATATGATTATCCTATTTATATGCAGGTATCATTTTTGTATCTGTAGTTATGAATATTGACTATATACCTGTATTTCAAATGTGTTTGTCCCTGGGTAACACCCACATGGTCATTTACATCCAGTCTGGCCAGCACATTGGGATTGGACCACTCAAGTTGATGGCCCATCAAAGAACACTTAGCTCTCACAATAGGTCTTAGAAGAAGCTTGTCCCCACCCAGTTAGCCTTCCTGTGGATGCCTTAGCCAAAGTATGGGTAAGGGCTGCTCCTATGAGTCATCAAATCATGCAAGGGCATGTGGTTAGTTCATGTGACCCTGGACTCCATCTTCTGCATGTAATTTTCCACAAACTATGGGCATGTCTACACTCACCTCCGGAGCGATCGATCCAGCAGGGGTCGATGTATCGTGTCTAGTTAAGACGTGATAAATCGACCGCCGAGCGCTCTCCCGTCGACTCCAGTACTCCACCGGAGCAAGAAGCATAGGCGGAGTCGACGGGGGTGCGTCAGCAGTCGACCTATCACACTGAAGACACCGCAGTAAATAGATCTAAGTATGTTGACTTCAGCTACGTTTTTCACGTATAGACCAGGCCTAAGACTGAGAGCATCCCCTCCACATGGCTGAAGATATAAAAGACCCTGGAAGCATCTCCATTTTGCCTCTTTCCTGCTCTGATCTCTGGACTATGGTCTTACACTAAAGGGAACATTCCAACCGATGGACTGAGGACCCTGTAATCTTCCAGAAGTAACTATAGACTTTACAAGCCAGTAGTTTATTCCATCACTGCCACAAATCTGATCCAAGAACTTTGTAATGATTGTATGTATATGTATATGTATATGTTTTCTTTGACCATTGTAACTCTCTCCTCCTTCTTTTCTCTTATAAATAAACCTTTATATATTCGTTATTAAACGACTGGCAACAGCGTGATTAGTGGGTAACATCTGAGCGATATATTGACCTGGCTATGTGGCAGATCTCTTGGGATTAGAGGGACCCTTTGTTTGATGAAACTGGTTTTAAATAACCACTCATCATAAAGTCTAGTGTCTGGGTGGTGAAACAAGGGCTGGGATATGTAAGGAGACTGCAGACTGGATTTCTGGTTAACCAGTGTGATGCAACAGAAGTTTACTTTTGTTTCTCACTTGGTATATCTAATAATAGAATAACCACCAGTTTGGGGTGAGCCTACCCTATTTCTCAGCAGTTTGTCCTGAATCTGGTATCCTCAGCTGTAACCCACTGGGGCAGAGTAACACCCCTCTGAGGCAGGATTAAGAAAAAAAAGAGGTGTTTAGGGAATCACTACTAGGATTTATGGTGTTCAGTGACAATTTCTATCTGTTTTCTGAGAGAGAGGCTGAATAATGGTGACATTTGCTAATAACTTAATTTTGTGAATACAGGATGTCTTGTGAGGAATTCCAGATGGGCCTACCCGAACTAGTTTGTCAAAGGCTACATGAGGGCAGATAAAACTTCACAACAAAGAAGTGCAAGGCAAGGGTCAGATTGGGAAGAAAACAAAAGGGCGTGTGGGGTCACCAAAATGACACACAGTTCTCTGTAGACTATATTTATGTTCCAAGGATGATGATGGGTGTTTTTTGAGCTCCAGGGGGCGCTGAGTTTCAGCTCGCCCTGAGTGTGGTTGAATATACTCATGAGCTCTTGATGATGGTATCTCCCAAATGACATCCACTTCCATCACCAAAATGAGAGCCATTCACAGGAAACTGTGCAGATCAGTAAATTCTCCCTTTCTTACATGAGGACTGAAATAGCTAATGGTGTTGACATTTAGATCACCACTGGGCTTGCATATCACTGAGATGAAAAGTTCACTCCACCTAGTGCTATATCGTTCCAGGCTCTGTGCAGACTTGGTTCACATTTTTTAGGGTTTTTTCCCTTTACAATCCTAACAGCTAGAGACTTACATGAAAGCTGAGATTCAGGAGAACAAGGTCCTGACACCTCCTTGAAGTTACAGAGGCACAGAGCAGTGTAATGATGGTTTCTAAGCCCTGGTACAAGGGAACATATTATGTAGACTTGAGAAAAACTTTCATAACAAATAATAGGCTGCATCTCTCCCTGTTTGGTATGTACTACTATATTTTGTATGTATTTTCCACTGCATGCATCCGATGAAGTGGGTTTTAGCCTACGAAAGCTTATGCTCAAATAAATTTGTTAGTCTCTAAGGTGCCACAAATACTCCTCGTTCTTTTTACTATATCACAATCTTCTTTTTTTACTCATCATTTGATAGCATTCTGCAACATTTTTCATATATTTCATCTACTCATTAGCATAAGGAAATCCAAAATTCAAGCTGCATTGCTTAAGTTGTAAGTGATCAGATAATTCATTGGGTAATTTCTCTGTTCCATGGGCTGACTGTAAAGCCTATAACTAGGTTTATTGTGCAAATACTCCTGGAAAGGGAAATTCAAATTTGCTTTCAACAAAGATTCCAGTGTGTCAGTTTAAAATTCACTTTCCATGAACTTAAAGTGTCTTCATAAAAAAAAAAAAAAAAAAAAACCATGAAGAATGAAAATAAAAGGGACATTAACTAAACCAAAGTGAAATTGTACGAAAATGTGAACATATACTCACAGAAATATTTGTGCAATATTTGCCCAGCAGTAAATTATCTTCTGTGGATTGGTACAGATGGGGACCTGTAACACATACTCCCCAGTGGATTATACTATCAGCTAGGGACCCCAATCAGGGTTCCACTATTCTAGGCATTGGACAAACACACAGAAAAAAGATAGCCCCCACTCTGAAGCATTTAGAATCTAAATATGCCTGGTTTCCCGCAATGGGCTAAACACAAAGGGTTAGAAAACCACTGTTCAGACCTGGGACTCTGATTCAGTACTTCTCTGGGTGTTCCTGATGGAAGCTTGACTAATGCTTTATAGTGTAGTTTCATAGCTCCAGAGACATGTCGTTGGCAAGCTTTTGCACCTTGGCCAGGCCCCTGGGCTTCCTGGTGGCAGCGAGCACTGGCAAAGGTGCACATTGGTCTATTTTAACGACAGTCCCAAGCCTTATTCCTTGGGCTCATCCTCAGCTTGGACACTATGCCCCTTTGTGTAGTCATTTAGAACTTAACCCATAGATGATTTAAGTCAATGGAAAAACTCCAATTGACTTCAACTGTCTTTTGATCAAATCCTTTCACCCTGGTAAAGTGTGTTTTCATGATATATCTGATATTAAAATAAAAGAGTATGGGCAAACGGATAGCCCTTCCTACAGATACTGGCAAAGTTCCTCCCAGATTTCTGTTCTGATCTCATATTAACTTCTCGCGTGCTCACACATAAAGATATTGCTAAAGGCAGATTGAGAATCATACTGCTTGTGCTTCAAAGGCTGGCTTCAGAAATCCTCCCTTGTCCCTGTATCGTAAGAGCAGAGTCAGGGTTTGTAAATCAAACTTTTTGGGGGGGGGTCAGGGCAGGTGAGAGGGGGATTATTCAGGATTTATTGACATAGTTCGTAAAACTGTTTTTGGATTTGTAAACATGTTGCAGAACTGAAAACTCTTTTGCCAGATGTGTAAGATGCGTAAGCCTCACAAACTGAGACCTCAATTGGATGCTAATGTTTTTAAACCAAGTCAGCCTAAATTTTTATGTATCAGAGAGGTAGCCGTGTTAGTCTGGATCTGTAAAAAGCAACAGAGAGAGTCCTGTGGCACCTTTAAGATTAACATGTATTGGAGCATAAGCTTTTGTGGGTGAATACCCGCTTCGTCAGACACATGTGTACACACAGCCCAGCACATCTATTACAGGGACACAGCCCCTTTAAAACCAGGGGTTATGGGGAGTTGTAGTCTTGTCCAGGCAGGGTACATGATGGAGAAGGGTCAACTCGCTAATCATCATGTGACTGCCTGCTGGAGACTATATAGACAAATGCTCCAGGCTCACTCGTGGGAAGCTGAAGGTTGAGGTAAAATCCTGAGGAAAGGCCTTCCATGGGGCTCTGTCAGGAGAGGGGCAGTATCTGGCATAGGCACCGACTCCATGGGTGCTTCAGGGCTGGAGCACCCACAGAAAAAAAATAGTGTTCAGCACCCACCAGCCACCTGCTGATCAGCTGTTTGGTGGGCCCTGCCAACCAGCTCCTCCCTCTACCCCTCAGCGCCTCCCGCCCGCCACCGATCAGCTGTTTGGTGGTAAGTGGAAGGTGCTGGGGGAGGGGGCGGAGTGACGGTGGGGTGAGGCAGAGCCTTGGGGAGGGAGCGGAGCGGAAGCAGGAAGAGGCAGGGCAAGGGTGGAGCCTTGGAGGAAGGGATGGAGTGGGGGTGAGGTGCGAGGGCCTCGGGGCGGCGCTGGGGTGAAGCAACCCCAGGAAAGCTGAAAGTTGGCTCCTGTGGTATCTGGAAAAGGCAAACTAAAGGAAGTGTCCTCTCCCACTCTGCTTGGGGGAAGCTGGAAAGGCCTCTGCTGGTTGTAAAGAGTGGTTGTTGTTACTTTGATCCTGTTGTGGATCAAAGTTAATCAAAGGGAGAAAAGGGACGAAAACTGGACCTTACCTGATGCTTTGTTTTAACTCCCTGGATCCTGTACCTTCACAGGGCCTGACCAAAACCTCTCAGTAGTCAAATGAAAGAGTCTGTTTGACTTCCAGTAGGCTTTGGATAAGGTCCTTAAAGTAATCAAAACTAGAAAAGCACGTACTAGGGGCTTGTCTTCACTACCGGGGTAAGTCGACCTAAGTTATGTGAATAAGGTTTGTAGTCCCAGTAGTGCAATACAGTACAGAGGCGAGGGATAGGTGACATCTGACAGTACAGGGGCGATGGATAGGTGATCCCAGTGATGGCCAGGGCAAAACTCCCATTGCTTTTAATGGGACCAGGAGTTAGCCAAATCTGGTGAAACAGTGCTGATCAGTGGGAACAGATCTGCAGCCATTTCTTTAAATTGTCATTGAATTCAGAGAAGGAAAGAATTTCTGGCTCCTGTAGGGTGTAACTCAGCTGAAGGTAAAAGATGCTACATTTTACAATTGACCATTATAATTTGACTAATTTGCCTTGGACCTAAAATGCCTAAGAAAACTTGTGTTTTCTCTTTGCAAGATAGAGAATTTGACCACACTGGGATACAATGGTTAGTGGAAAGAGAAAGAAAGAGCAAGAGAGCACCTCTTTGTTTTTGTGATCATCTGAGTTCAGAAATTTATTGTTTATATACCTGAGATTTAGTGATCATTTCAATATAATAATCAAAACAGGGATCCCCTATGTCAGTCCATATCACTGAATGTGTTTATCAAAATTTAAAACTGTGTACCGTTAATTAATGCAATGACAAAGCACGTTCAGACAACAAGGGGTTAAATCCAGTAATTAGCTAGGCAGATTATTCTGCGTAGGAGTAGCATTTGCACAAGTTCCTTAACATATGGTGATAGCAAGTGCGAATATGGTTGTCGAAGTGGATTTTCATTGTGTTATCTAATATGATTAGCTTAATGAAAGTGATTGTCAGTGAAGAATGTCCATGGAACAGCTCTGCTGGTACTTACAAATGCATTAGGGAATGATTTCTTCTTCTCCTTTCAATAGCCACAGGCTAGTACTGTGACAGAGGTTGTTAATATCTGTACTGATCAGTGCAATTTATAGATGTACCCGTATTAAGAATAAGTCACCCTACTAGATCATATTGCTACATATATTTATAATAAAAATATTCTTTTGGCAGAAATATTCTTAAGGAATATACTATAGCTGCCGGAATGAAAATACAATTAAAAACAACACACTTCCAAAAACAGCTCTAACACTGATCATCGGGGGTGGGGGGTGGGGAGTTGTGGAATGTTAGAACACCTTGCTATTGTTGTTTTGTACATTCCTTCCCTCGCCCCCGCCCCCCGTCATAGCTGGCAGCTGAGTATTTTTACTCTATTTGCAATAGCCAGTCAAGCAACTCAGTCTGTGCAAAGACAACTTGATAAGAAAAATGATGTGTTCAGAGATGTAAATAGTTTGAGAATACACAACTATTTCCTTAGATTTAGGGAGGTTAGGAATAGGTGTTGCATAAGAGTAGAAAAATCAATTCACAAAACACCACCTCTTAGGCAAAAAATTTTAAAAGGAGGGGGTGGTAAGAAAGGAGAAAAAGAGGGTTTATCTTTCCAGGACAAGTATTCAGATAGCCTACACATTTCACATTTTCACAGCAAGTTCCAAAATCACAAATGCAAGATTAAAACTGACAGAGCCAAATAGATTTTAATTGCGCTTAGCATTAACGTAGAGTTCAGTTGTGGCTTTTGCCACAGCCCCAAGCCAGGGCAATGTGTAATAACTGCACTGCCCCAGAGGCAGACCAGGGACCAGATTGTGACTCATAGAGGTTTCTGGTTCCCCACTAACTCTGCAAGAGGAGAAGTAACCTGTGCCAGCACTTTACCTGCTTCAGATTACTTCCCCTGGTGCTCAGCTGTATAGTTGGTACGTTGTGGAGAGGGGCAAAGTCAAGGCTGTCCCTGCTCCCAGCCCACATGGTCATCAGGAGAAGCTGCTCTCCTCCATGCACTATGATCCACACTATGATAGTGTATGCAGAAGGAAACAAGGCAGCATAAAGAGCCTCCCACACTCCTTTGTACAGGAGTATGATGGGGTGGACTAGGCCCTCAAGCCCCATTCTGGAGGCCTCCTGGCCTTGTGACACCCTGCCCCAGAAAAGGGCAGTGGAGAGAGTCCTCCAAGTGGCCAAGAGTGATGGCGTGGGACACAACCTATCAGAGAGGGGCTGCACAGAGCAGCCAATCTGGGCCCAACGGCCCATATAAAAGGAGCTGCAGTGCAGCGCAGAGAGAAGTTCCTTGCTAGAGCTGGAGGAGTGTGGATGGTATGCTTGGTTGGCTGAGGGAGCTCCAGGTCCTTGGACAAAGCAGTTCTGGCAGAGACCAGGGTGAACGTGAAGGAGCTCTGGGCTGGCTGCTGGGACTCAACCAGGACAAAGCCCCAAGGTAAGGTTGAAAAATAAGCTGAAACTGCAGGGAAGTGACCCAGGGAATCATAGCAGCAGCGCAGCATAGTTAAAGGGACTGGTGGATGGCTGCTATCTTTAGGGTCCCTGGACTGGGACCTAGAGTACAGGGTGGGCCAAGGTCCCTCCCACCAGCCACTGAAAAAGTGTCCAGGACTTTGATATAGCCCGGAAGGAGAACAGAACTGAAGAGTCTGGGCCAGAAAGGCCCAGAGAGGTGTAAAATCTTTAGGGAGGAAACCCTGGGTGATGTGACCCCACACCAGGGCCAGGACTACTTGAAGAGCAGGGACAATTCGAGAAGAGCTCAGAAGTGACTGAGAGAGAGGTCCACTGAGGGGTATAGGGATAGGCCTCCCCTGTTGGACTGTTTCTCTGAAAGGGATTTTTATTTCACATGCAGACTGTGTGTGACTCGTCACCAAAAGCCCACCACAAACTGAGAGTGCAGGCACACAGGGAGCGCTCATGAGAGATGAGTGGGGCCTCGTTACAAGGAGCATAGGCAAGGTCACAGTCTGGGCCTTAATATTTTCGAGGCACTTTACAAACATTAACAAGGCCTTAGTGATACCCTTTGTCCCCATGATGGGGAAACTAAGGCAAATTTTGATGTGTCAACTGATTTTTTTCAAGTGCCCATGAGAATATCTTAGGAAATTGGGGCTCAGTTACTTAGACTTCAATCTGGCATGCTTGATAGGTGGCACATCTCAACACAAGCATGTTACCCTGGGGTTCTGTGATACAGACTTGCTGCTTGTGGGTTTCCAGGTGGGAGTTTAAAGTGTCTGTTATACACCTTCGGACCTGCCTTCCTGAAAGACCAACTCTCACCCTGTGTGATATTGCTGCAGTTGAGATCACCGGGGTATTTGAGTTGCAACCCTCTTTGTTTAATAGAGACATCGCATTGACCACATTTGCTCAGCTTGGAATCTCTTGCTCCTCTTTTGGGCCATGTGGCCAAGTCCATCTTGTCTCTCAGCTTTTTTGGTTGAGGAAGAGAACTAGTGATGGCTAGGGGAGGGGCTGGTTTTTGTTGTTTGTCTCTCTTCCACTGGGTCATTATTGCCTATTAAAAAGTTACATTTCTTATTGTGAAGAATATGGAATGTTTGGAAATATTTTTATGATCCATGTGTGCTGCAGTTCACCCACTTTGTATTGCTATGCATTGGGTAGATTGATTTCTCCTGTGGGAGTGGGAAAGGAGGCATAGCCAAGTGTCAAGTATGCTGTCTGAGGTGAGACCGGATACTTTGACAAAAACTGGCTGGAATCAAAACAGATTTATGGAAGGCTCAGAAGTGATAATGGATGAGCCAGTGATTGGAACACTAATGCTTAATGACTAAGAAGCAAAGCACATGTAAATGCAGCATCGCTGGAGAATAAAGGGATGAGATGTCAGGTGTCAGTGTTAAGAACCAGGCCCCCAGTCATAGCAATGTGATGACCACATGGGATGCCCTTGTGAAAAGCTAAACTCGGAGCCTGGAGGAATCTAAGGGGCTTTCCAAAGAGTCTGTGTAAAGGTTGTGGGCACAGCACAGAGCTGGTGAATCCCTGACACTTATAAATGGCAAATCCAGCATCTATTTAGAATATTTGTCAGTGGTCTCTGACCCTGGAATAGATCTTCCTGCAATAAATAATATGCCCCACACTGCAGGCTCCCAACCTGAGGAAGTGACCGGAAGCAAGGAGCCATGTTAGGAGTGCCTGCCAGGCTGGAGAGGGTTCCCTGCAGGGCCGCCTCCAGGCACCAGCCCACCAAGCTTGTGCTTGGGGCGGCACCTGGAGGGGGGCGGCATGGCGCTCCGGCCCTGGCCGCCGGGGAGAGCGGAGCCCCGGCTGGGCTCGCCGCCCTCCCCCCGGCGCTCCGCTCTCACAAGGGAGGCTTTTTTGCCTGGGGCAGCAAAAAAGCCAGAGCCGGCCCTGGTTCCCTGAGCATTCCCTGAGGGACGAGTTGGGACCAACTCCAATCACGTGTCCCAACTTGGCCCCACTGCAAATGCTCCTTCTTTCCCAGTACAATGTCTCCATATTCCTACTAGTGTCTCCATAACCTTAGCCATTGGCTAGTTCCCAGAAGTCATTAATTTCCAAAAGGCTAAAGTAACTGGCATCTCGGAGTTCACCTTTCCCATTCCACTCCCTGAAATGAAGTTGTGATAAACCAGTGCACCACATTAATCTCGTTCCCATTTTGCCTCATCACAGATGGTTATTCCAGAGTTAGAGTAATCTTTAAGCCATGCCTTCTGCAGGGGATGAAGGCCAAGGAGGCTAAAATGCTACTCTAAACTAAGATCGACCTGTTTGTGTTTGCCACAACTATAAAGACAGCAAACCTTATTGAGATCATATGTAAAGTAGCTTTCTTTCTACTTTTGTGCATACAGCATGGAATAGTTGACTACAAACCACAAAACAACCATGGGAAATGGAGCCCTGCAGCCAAAATAAGGGAAGTGTTTGCCAAAGAGGATAAGATTCTCCTGCAGAGAACAGTTATGTTAATTTTATCCAGCAAAACAAAAATGCAGAAGTGTTTTAACTCCTTCATTACATTATTAGTAGTCAATATTTATAGTACGCCCACATCTTGAACACTGCGTACAGATGTGGTCTCCTCATGTCAAAAAAGAGATACTGGCATTAGAAAAAGTTCAGAAAAGGGCATCTAAAATGATTAGGGGTTTGGAATGGGTCCCATAGGAGGAGAGATTAAAGAGGCTAGGACTTTTCAGCTTGGAAAAGCGGAGACTAAGGGGGGATATGATAGAGGTGTGGAGAAAGTGAATAAGGAAAAGTTATTTACTTGTTCCCATAAGAACTAGGGGCCACCAAATGAAATTAATGGGCAGCAGGCTTAAAACAAATAAAAGGAAGTTCCTCTTCACACAGCGCACAGTCAACCTGTGGAACTCCTTGCCTGAGGGCTAGGACTATAACAGGGTTTAAAAGAACTAGATAAATTCATGGAGGTTAAGTCCATTAATGGCTATTAGCCAGGATGGGTAAGGAATGGTGTCCCTAGCCTCTGTTTGTCAGAGGATGGAGATGGACGGCAGGAGAGAGATCACTTGATCATTACCTGTTAGGTTCACTCCCTCTGGGGCACCTGGCATTGGTCACTGTCAGTAAACAGGATACTGGGCTGGATGGACCTTTGGTCTGACCCAGTACGGCCGTTCTTATGTTCATGTGTTCTTAGTATGGTAGCGTCAAAGGAGCTCACTCAGATTGGGACCTTGCGCAGGCTGCTGTACAAACACAGAAAAAAGAAAAGCGCTGATGTTGGGGCTTTGCATTTGGTATCTCCTTAAAAGGTTCTTCCAAAGGTGACGTATCTGGTACCTGGGATGCTGTAATCCCATTTATAGGTTTCATCAAAATATCAAGGGCTTGTCTACATGGTCAGTTAGTGCACAGGAAACCGTGGTGCAAAACTACAGCGCTCTAGCCTGCCACATGCTAACTGGTTGTGTGGACCCAGCTATTGTGCACTAAAAGTTGCTCAACTTAGTGCATGGCAGACTGGAGCTCTGTACAGTCACACTCCAGCATCTGGAGCACTGTGTAGACAAGCCCCAACCACACAGCATGGGATTTTCAAAAATGCTTAGTGCTGACCCAAATCCCCCATTGATGGCCTAACTCTGCTCCCTTTGCCAATGCTCTATATACTGTGGGAAATCCTACAAATGCAGTTTAATAGGAAGGCACTCCCAAGGTACAGAGAACAAGAGTTTGCCAGCTTTGCATGAGTCATGTCAAAACTTTCTTTCAGTATGCCGTCAGACGTGGCAGTCTGCAGTTCACCTGATGCTCTTTTAAAGCTACCTGTTTTGTAAAATGAGATAGTGATTAGCAATGCAGAGTAGTTAACCCAAGTGGTCCTTCAGCCCCTACTATCTGGTTCTTGGCTATGATTCTCTAATAAATATTACATCAGATCAGCTAGGATTCCATAGCTGTCACTGCCCTGAACCCTCCAGTCACTTGGAAATTCAAAGTGGTAGCAAAGGGAGAACTCAGCTTTACCTGCTCCCAAAGCATGGTTGAGCACAAGCAGGATCTTAGTTTTTAGCTGTATAGGGCCTCTGACATGTTGAGCAGATCTGACTCCATCCAGCAGATGTCAGTGGTGCATACACAAGCCAGATCATTACAGTAAATATGAATTAAGGCACATGCCTTTGAAAACAAAATATGAAACTTTAGGTTTAGAGTTTCAAAGCTGCCAAGGGGAGTTATAAACCTGGGATCCACTCTTTCAATTTGTTTTTAATTCTAGGAAGTAAAAAGAACACAAACCTACTCATTTGCTGTATTTTTAATTTTGCTTTGGAGACCAGATCATCGTGATGTTAAGCATAGGTTTAGTAAAACACCTTAAAAGAGACCTTATTAAAGCTACATAATAAGGAACAGTTTATATATTTAGATGCCTCTATTTGAACAAATGTTTCTGAAGTTAGCTTGAGTTGCCACCATCTTTTTAGCATGGCAGCTCAAGTGGAGCTAGCATGTGTACATCTACCGGAGATGGGAATTAACACCTCCCAGCTGCAGTATAGACATGGCCCCAAAGAATCATAGAATATCAGGGTTGGAAGGGACCTCAGGAGGTCATCTAGTCCAACCCTCTGCTCAAAGCAGGACCAATTCCCAACTAAATCATCCCAGCCAGGGCTTTGTCAAACCAGGCCTTAAAAACCTCTAAGGATGGCGATTCCACCACCTCCCTAGGTAACCCATTCCAGTGCTTCACCACTCTCCTAGTGAAATAATGTTTCCTAATATCCAACCTAGATCTCCCCCACTGCAACTTGAGACCATTGCTCCTTGTTCGGTCATCTGCCACCACTGAGAACAGCCTAGCTCCATTCTCTTTGGAACCCCCTTTCAGGTAGTTGATGGCTGCTATCAAATCCCCCCTCACTCTTCTCTTCTGCAGACTAAATAACCCCAGCTCCCTCAGCCTCTCCTCATAGTGGTAGAAGAGTGAGGCTCTGGTAAGCAAACACTGAAAACTGTTTTCCTGAGGGGGGCTAAGCAGCCTGCAAGGCCCAGTTTGAGCCTCTGCAGAATGGAGACCCGATGGAGTTGGCGACCCAAATATAGCTGTTCTTTTTACAAAGTACAGACAAACTAAGACCTCCAAATATATTCTAGAATTAATGGCATTCAAGACAGATTTTAGCAGCACTGCAGGAACACCACGGAAGATGGTGTGAAAATTAGCAGATGCACATTGCACGCCTACACAACAAAGGGTGAAATTCTGTACTGGCTAATGATAAATTTGCAAGAGGCAGGGTGAGATTGTGCATGTGAAATTGTTTGAACAAAATGAGCAGCATGTTCTAAAAAAGTTCCTATGACCCAATAGGGGTTTCTACATGTTTGAAAAATGAAAGGTACTGATCAGATCAGCATGGCTCCATTGACTTCAGAATTATGCCATTTTACACCAGCTAAGAATCTGGCCCTTATCTTTCACCATCAAAGAATAATATTTATCTGGGTTTGTGCTATCTTCCAAGCACATCTCAGGCATGAGTTTCCCTTTGCAGCAATGTGATTGCATTTAACCCTATTTATTTATCAGTTATTGCTTTTGTTCTTGAGCAACCTCACAAAATTGAGACGAATGGTTCCTATTGCTAAACTGAGAAGTAAAAATCTTACTAAGTTAACATGAAGGTAAAAACTTTTCTAAGAATAAAGCAAACCTTGGATATAGTTACAAAACAATAGTGAAGCAAATTGTATTCTTACATGATTTGGTGCAATTCCTATGGTCTTCAGTGACAGTTACATCCACCTATATGAAAGCACTAGATAGGAATAATAAAATTTGATGTATAATTTTCCTTAAAGGATCAGATAAAATAAAAGCATGTAGTTTAGCAAAAGGCAGTCATTTGCCAGGGAATTTGGTTGTACAGACAAATACTACATTGGCAATGTTGGAGGGTGATGACCTATGATGATAGATCTTTCCTACCGCTAATTTTTAATATTTTCTATGTATAAAAGCCATAATCTGCATCTTTTTCAGGTGTTGTTGTGGTGATTCCATATACACCCACACTTCAGATATTTTGCTGCTAGCTCATCCCCAACACCAATTCACATTAACTAATGGACATAAAATAGAGAGGGATTGACCAAGTTCCAAAGGGAAATATTAGGGAGTAGTCATGTTAGTCTGTATCCACAAAAACAACAAGGAGTCCGGTAGCACCTTAAAGACTAACATTTATTTGGGCATAAGCTTTCGTGGGTAAAAAACCTCACTTTGGGCTTGAATAGGGACTGGGAGTGACTGGGTCATTACAAAAGCAGCTTTGCCTCTCCTGGAATTGACACCTCCTCATCTATTATTGGGAGTGGACTACATCCACCCTGATCGAATTGGCCCTGTGAACACTGGTTCTCCACTTGTGAGGTAACTCCCTTCTCTTCATGTGTCATTATATAATGCCTGCATCTGTAACTTTCATTCCATGTATCTGAAGAAATGGTTTTTTTACTCACGAAAGCTTATGCCCAAATAAATCGGTTAGTCTTTAAGGTGCCACCAGACTCCTTGTTGTTTCTAAAGGGAAATATTGTATAACTGTATCTAATATGACTAGATTCCATAGAAACTTCTATCTGTGATAGTCCAGGAAAGTAGTTTTAAAAGTTTGTATCTATTTGGAAAATTTCTGCAATCTCCAAGCCATAAGAGATCCAGCAAGGACACATAAACACCCCAAATGCTCCTTATAGCCTGCATGTAAATAGATTCAAGACAAGCTAAAGGCTACATATACAAAGGGATTTAGGTGCCCATGTCCAAAATTTAGAACCTCAAAACCTGCTGTCTGCTGCCCATAATCCTCTAGGTACCTAAATTTCTAGGCATGTGCACAGTTGCTTAAGTCTCAGTAGGATCCTCAAACTAAGCATTGCCCCACCTATCTCATCTACAGGGCATGCTCTGAGCACACCTACCAGATCAGGCCTCGCACAAAACAATGACACAGAGGAGGTGCATTCCCTGTGTAGCACTGGTTAGAGCAGGTGATATACCCAGGCTCATGTCCCTAGTCCACATCAAGCAGACTGGGGATTTGAACCCAGCTTGTTTTCTATGTCCGGGATAAGTGCACTTAAACACTGTGCTGAAGGCTCTTCATCCTTGGTGGTGGTTTTTTTGTTTTTTTTTTTATGGAAAGGGCTTACTTAGGCACCTAACTCCTGGAGAGTGTTCACATCTGTGAATCCCAAGCTGAGGGAGGTGTCTCCTGTGATGGGAACCCCAGGGTGCAGCCTGGGACCACTGTGCCCCCTGAACTCTCTCCACCCTGGGCTGTCTCTCTCAATGCCTTGCTAGTGACCCGCAGCAAACCCCTCCAGGTGCTGTTATCACTCAGTACCAACTGCATGTGGAGCCCCACACACAGCTAGATTGCATGAATGCTCCCAGAGCCACTCATGAATCATACCGAGAAAGGCACCAGCTGAATCCCCTCCCAGCACTGTACCCCAGGAATATGCCACCTTGCACTGCTCAAGACAAGCAGTACAAATTTATTAAGTGATTCACCACTTCATCAATGGAAAGTGGACATACACCAGACTTTGCAAACCTGAGCAGATTATCTTTACCAGTGAGTTTGCCTAAAGTGTTTGGTAAACAGTTAAACAAATGTATTGACTACAAAAGATAGACATTACGTGATAGGCAAAAAGTCAGAGTTAGTTATCAAAATAAAATATAAACACGCAGTCTAAACTCTCAACCCTATTAGACTGGGCAGCATCTAGACTAAGCAGTTTTTCTCACCCCACTGGATATTGCAGTCCTTAATATACAGATTTGTCCCTTAAACCCGGGCCAATCTCCTCTGTTAGAGTCTTGTCTTCTTCTGAGTGTCTTTGCTGCTTGCAGCATGGGCAGGGGCAGGAAAAAGGTGAAGCATGGGCCTGCTCTGTTTTGTTTTATACCTTCAGTCCATGTGCTTGGGGAAGCCACAAGTCCAGGCTGGTGGGCATTACTCTAGGCAAGGTTGAGCAATTCCCCAGGTGTGGTCTCAGGCAGGTGTGGTCTCCCTGGTTGTTGATGGGTTGTTTGACACTCCTCCCGGGCATTGGTTACTTTCCTTGCTGTTGCCTCTAGGGAGCTAATATCTGGCTGATTCCCCAACTTACAGCACGTTTTAGTGATAACCAGACAACACAATTCTCATCACTTCATATGCGTTAATGATATACGTATATGGATAGAAAAATGACTTTCAGCAGATCATAACCTTTCCCCTGACACCTCACATGGCCTGCTTTATATGCAAGATCACAATTATATATAAATGAGAAACATGGGGGTTACAGGGTGCTCCCCCAAGGTACAGAATGTCACACCTCCCTTCATACTGAAGCTGGGAGCTTCACTCCCTTTGATAGGCAGGAATTAGACCACACCCCTCTTCTCAGTATTTCCTATTGGCTAGTTTAGCTCCCCATTCAGCTTGCTAGCTTTTGTAAATCCCATTCTCAAGCACCTAATTTTCCCCACGTATTGTACAGGGAGCCTGGGCACCTAACTCGGGGCTGTGGATTGGAGCAGGTTGTCTAAATGTTACGTGCTGCAATGCTGAGCCTAAGACCCTTTTGTGGATCTAGTCCTAGGTTTTATTACTGATAATATTTCTGCCCATAGGTACCTGTCCAGCAAAGCACTTACTTAAGGGATAGCTCTGTTCACTTTAATTCACTTGAATTATGCAAATAGTCCTGACTTTAATGCTACTGCTCTTGTGCTTAAGTGCTTTGTTGGGCCCGTCTTTGCCTTGGATCCCAGCATATAACTCTGTGTAGAGCCATCCAAATTTAATATGTGTCCATTTAGTGGGGCTAGTGCAGACTTTCTTTAGGTTCCACCCTTATGGGCTGCAGCCTCCCAGTGTCATTGTTCAAGAGAACTTGAATCTCAAATGTAATTGACGATGTTGAGTTTCAAACAGAGGAACAGTTCTTGCATCATTTCAATACAACAGCAACAAACACTCCCAAGGTCACGCTGAACTGAGCCCTGGTTCTCGCCATTGGCATGCAGGAGAGCTGGGTGAGAGGTTTTAGACAAATAGTTTATTCATCTCTGGCAGGGCTGGGAAGACACAGAATCACAATTGGAAGTTTGGGGGGTGATTTTTTTTTTGAAGTTTCCTGATGTTTTTGCTTATCACAGATCCAGAATTCTACAGCAGACAAAGTACCCCTTGCAAACAACCCCTGATAAGTAAAAGCAGTGTTTTGTTGTGAGGAAATAATTGAAATTTGCAAGGTGATAGGAGATTAATTTTTCTCTCTCGGTTATGGTTATGGAGTTCAACATTCCATAAGAACAGTGGAGAATTCTACATCTGCTATTTGTGGCCCCTTAAAATTATTTCAGGCTCACAAGAGATACTTCAGATTCAATACTTTCAAATTGTATCATCTTCATCCCCTATATCCATTCCTTTTACTTCCCGCTGCTTCAATTCAGGAGTTATTTCCAACACACTCCCTGCTGCATTTGTTACATGTAATATCTGCAAGAAGCCATTTCCAGAAAGGCATTAGCTACTATTAAAAAATGTTTAAAGAGGAAAAGGAGCTCTTTGGTTGCTTTAAAATTGTTAATAGAAACCAATTTAACGTGTTTGTCTTTAAAAAGTTCTTTTTTGTATTGCTCTTGGAACCTTTTCCTTAGAGCATTCGCTACAGCAACTCGCTCCGCTGCCACCATTCCAAGCAAAGGAGTAGAGAGGTTTTTTTTTCTTATCTTCCTCATGGAAACATACATCCTGGGCTTTAATGGAAGCCCAATAATTGTGGATATTTCAATCTAAAAAGTAAAACTCCTTCTAATGGGCTACAAGACCAGAGCCTAGTAAATCTCCCAAGCCGAGCTTATCAACCAAAATAGTTTTCTTAACTAAGAAAGGCAAGTTGCTTGAAGATGGCATGTGGCTGAGAGGCTACTTGGGAAGTGTAGTCGAGTCCCTTCCAGGAAGCCACAAGACAGAGAGACCACTGACTATCACACTGATCAATAGCATTCCCTTGTTTAACTGTACTCTCTCATCTGTTGACTCTTGTCTTAGACTTAGATTGTAAATCCCAGGGGGCTTTTTGTTCTGTGTTTGTACATCACCTAGCATCACAGTGGGGTCAAGGTCCATGACTAGCACTCTTAGGCTCTCTGATAATACAATAATAATAGATGTCATGCAACTAAATAAGTAGACCGGCCTTATGTACTACCTCAAATGGTTCCAGCTATTTTATCATATATATTGTAGAAGAACTGAGGGCCCCCAACCAAGAACAGGACCCCATTTGTGCTAGGCACAATCCCTACTCCAAACAATTTATCTGTTTCCCTGTAGATTATAAAGGATCCCATAGTTTTACAGACTTTAAGGCCAGAAGGGGCCACCTGATCATCTCATCTGACTTCCTAGCTATCACAAGCCACTGAGAACCACCCAATCACCCACACACCAAGCCAAATAACCAGAATCAGACTGAAATATTACAGCCCTCAGGAGCCTAAGCTGTTCTTTGCCACAGGTAGAGAACAAGAGAGACCAAGGTGCACCAATATAAGAGGCCCCTGCAATGGCAGGGAGTTAATTAAGTGAAATATATCCAGAGGACCCTACCCATGTCCCACGTTGCAAAGGTAGGCAAAAGAAACCACCAACAACAACCAAGGTCCCTGCCAATCTGACCTGGGGGAAGATTTTTTCCTAACCCTGCAGGTGGCGACCAGTTAGACCCTGAGCACATGAGCAAGATTCAACAGCCAACCACAGGAGAGAATTCTCAATATACTTCAGATCCCTGTCCCACCCTGGCCAGTGTCCAATCTCCAGCCATGGCCATCTCTGATGCTTCAGAGGCAGCAGACAAAAATAGAATACGGGGGGAATCCTTTTCTGACCCTACTCATGACTGGCTGAAGCCCTGAAGATTTTAGGAACATCCAATGTGAAGCAGAAGGGAACTCCAAGGCTGCCGAGCTCCACCACCACTACCGGCAACCCCATCATGCAGTCCCATTAATAAATTTATGAAGTTCTGTCTTAAAACTACATTAAGTTTGCCTCCACGACTCCTATCAGGAGACTATTCCAGAACCTCTCTGCTCTGATGGTTAGAAACCTGCTTCTGATTTCCAGCCTAATTGTATCCATATCCAGTTTATACCCATTTGTTCTGGGGCCAGTATTGTCCCTTAGCTGAAATAGGACTTCACACAATCGTGATGGAATTGAACCCCCTGATGTATTTATAGAGAGCAGACAGATCTCCCCTCACCTTTCAGATTGCTAGGTGAGTGGGAGGGAAAACAGAGGTACAGAGAGGTGAAGTGACTCTCCCAATGTTCCACAGCAGGGCGGTTGTTGAGCCAGGAATAGAGTCCAGGAACTTATTGGTTGCTGTAGTTGGCAACAACAGCATCTTCTGTTTTTATAGGTCCCTCAGTCACCTTGTCTGCCCAAATTATGGGGCTGGATATTGGCCTTGGCTACACAAGCATATCTCCCATTGGCCAAGGGAGCAATGTAAGCTTGTGAGGGCAGAATTTGACCAATGGTTTGTTTTTAAAAGGCCGTACAATTTACTCATTTGGTAGCAACCTTTCCAAAGTGTATGTAACCCTTCTGCCAGGTGGAGTTGGAAGTGACAAGAGCCGGGTTCAATATCTAGGGGTTCCTTTTAACAATACAACACAAAACTGGCTCCAGCCCCTACCAAGTAACCTGGGAAAACTACACAACACCCCTGGGTGTCTCTAAAAGGAAATATTTCCCCTCTCACAAGCACTGAGTCTGTGTGTAGAAAAGAAAAGGGAAAAGTAACCCGGCATTAATGTAGGAAAATATATCAAGCTTGATTCAGAAGCATATGACCATGAGGAAAATACCCACCCCAAAATACATTGGGTAGTGTCCTTTGCCTCAGGTTCTCACCTTGGAATAAGTCCAACGAAGAAAAGTTTATTTAATGTGCCACTCCCCCCGCCCTCCACGGCACCCCACTCACAGTTGTTATGCTTGGTCAGCAAAGACCTAGAGTTCAGAGGTGCATTCACATGAGTTCACCTCCTACTATGAGGCTGAGGAGGGAAAGGAAGGTACAGAGAAATGCCTCAGCTGCTGCTGCCACGCTGTTCACTCTACGTCACTGCCCAGTGCCTCAACTGCACTGTTGGCAGGGCCGCCCAGAGGATTCAGGGGCCCTGGGGCAAAGCAATTTCAGGGGCCCCTTCCATAAAAAAAGTTGCAATACTATAGAATACTATATTCTCATGGGGGGCCCCTGTGGGGCCCGGGGCAAATTGCCCCACTTGCCCCCCCGGGGTGACCCTGACTATTGGCCCTTCTATCATTGTTCAATCCACCACTGCCCTCTCTAGTGCAACCCCTGGGATTGTTTTGCAGTCCCATTACTTAACACAGCTCTCAGCGATTTCAGCCATTAGTAGAGAACCTCATTGCTAGTACAGGCTGGACAGTCTCTTTCACCAGAGACACTGCCCTACAGCAGATCTAAGGCTAAACACTTAGACCTGGTTCAGTGATTTCAGCTCTTGTGATCCACAGCAAAACACTCTCAACTGAGAGTCTTAATCAGGTCATTGTCTTTAAACAATGGAGAGTGAGATCTAGGGTCCTAAGGCTGAGCCCACACCACCTGCTACAAACACCTATCCCCACCCTCTCTCATCTCCACTGGGCTGTGGCACCCCCCACACCCTCTTAGTGAGTGCAGTTCAATTTGAGGGTGGACCCCCTCAATCAGGGCATGCCAAGCACAGTTCTGATGGCCTTTATTCAATTTTTTTTTTTAAATTAATGGAGATATCCCATCTCCTAGAACTGGAAGGGACCCTGAAAGGTCATTGAGTCCAGCCCCCTGCCTTCACTAGCAGGACCAAGTACTGATTTTGCCCCAGATCCCCAAGTGGCCCCCTCAAGGATTGAACTCACAATGCTGGGTTTAGCAGGCCAATGCTCAAACCACTGAGCTATCCCTCCCCACCTGGGCCTCAGGTTTACATGGAAAAGGTAACACTTTTTTACACCGGCACTCAATAACAAAGTGACTTGCAATCCAACACCAGCCAAAGGTGATCATTTGGGCAAGGCAGCTCCATCATGCTGCGCACCTAGGCAGAGTAGGGGTGTCTATGCTAAAAAGGTTGGTTCCTGAAATCTTCTCCCCCAGCTCATCACTAGATGTCAGGGGAGAGCCCATTCAGACCCTTCTTACATGTCAAAGATCTAGCAACATTCCATGGTTCTTTAGTGGGTGGGATAGCTCAGTGGTTTGAGCATTGGCTTGCTAAACCTATGGTTATGAGTACAATCCTTGAGGGGGCCACTTAGGGATCTGGGGCAAAGAATCAGTACTTGGTCCTGCTAGTGAAGGCAGGGGGCTAGACTCCATGACCTTTCAACGTCCCTTCCAGTTCTAGGAGATAGGATATCTCCATTTATTTATGATCTACTTTTTAAGATCTATTATCTGAATTTAGAAGGACTCAACCAGTCAAAACTTTACTGAACCCCTTTTACCAGAATAAGGTCACGATGGGTGAAAGTCAATCCATCGCAGAGATGTGGAACAAAACTCAGGTCCACTTAAGCCCTCAAAATAAGCTGTAAATTTTGACAGAGTGGGTAATTAACCATTGGAACAATTTACCAAGAGCCGTGGTGGATTTTCCATCAATGGCAAATTTTAAATCAAGATTATATATATATATTTTCCCCAGAAGATCTTCTCTAGGAATTATTTTGGGGAAGTTATATGACCTGTGCTATACAGGAGGTCAGACTAGATCAGTGGTTCTCAACCTATATATCATTGTATGCTGCATATGTGTAATCTGGGCCTCAAGTTGAGAACCACAACATGGCCCCCCTGAGCCAACCCCACAGACCCCCTATGCCCAGCACCTCCCTCCCAGAGACCCCTCCACAGAGTGGGGCCAGGAGTGAAGCCTAGGGTTGCCAACTTTCTATTTGCAGAAAACTGGACACCCTTGCCATGCCCCTGGCCCCGCCCCTTCTCCAAGGCCATGTCCCCACTCACTCCATCCCCCTCTCTCCATCGCTCGCTCTCCCCCCACTCTCACTCACTCACTCATTTTCACTGGGCTGGGACAGGGGGTTGGGGTGCAAGAGGGGGTGAGGGCTCCCGCTGTGGGTGCAGGCTCTGGAGTGTGGCTGGGGATGAGGGGTTTGGAGTGCAAGAGAGGCTGGGGCAGGGGGTTGGGATGTGGGAGGGGGTGAGGGCTCTGGCTTGGGGTGTGGACTCTGGGGTGGGGCCAGATATGAGGGGTTTGGGGTGCAGGAGAGGGTTCTGGGCTGGGACAGGGGGTTGGGGTGTGGGAGGGGGTACAGGCTCTCGGCTGGGGGTATAGGCTCTGGGGTGGGGCCAAGGTTTGGAGTGTAGGGGGGGCTCAGAGCTGGGGCAGGGGTTGGGACACAGGAGGGGGGGTTGGGGTGCAAGCTCCGGGAGGCGCTTACCTCAGGCAGCTCTCAGGAAGCAGTGATATCTCCCTCTGGTTCATAAGTGGAGACGTGACCACGTGGCTCTGCACGCTGCCCACGCCTGCAAGCACCACCTCCTCAGCTCTCATTGGCTATGGTTCTTGGGAGCTGCTGAGCTGGCACAGGGGGCATGGTTCCTTTTTGAGTGGGCATTCCGGTCAAAAACTGAACACCTGGCAACCTTAGCAGAGCCTTTGCAGGGGGCCTGGTGGCAGGGACCCCCGGATCCCATTGTGTGGGGCCAGGCGACAGCCCTGACCTGCTGGAACCAGCTGTGTGGGGCCAGGAGGCAGGGCAGCTGGGCAGCATCCTGGACCCCAATCCAGTGGGGCCAGCCAGCTGCCCTGGTTCCTGTGGGGCCAACTGGCAGCCCCAACCCCACACCCTCACCACATGGGGCCGGCTAGTGACCCTGATGCCGGCCACTGTGGGACCAGGTGGCAGTGCTGGACCCCAGATCCTTGCCATACAGTCCGGTGGCCTTTAGCATATAGCTGGGCCACAGCTGTGTGCTAATTGGGCCGCACGTGGCCACGGGTTGAGAACCACTGGACTAGATGATCACAATGGTCACTTCTGGCCTTGGACTCTATGGAGAGCTTCAATGATCTGAAATTCAAAAAAGTTTCCTTTAAAAACTGGAAACTAGGTCAAATTAGAAAGGATGATTATAAACTAATAACACCCAGCATGCAGAGATAAAATTAGAAAGGCAAGCACAAAAAATGAGATTCAACTAGCTAGAGACATAAAGGGTAACAAGAAAACATTCTACATATACATTAGAAGCAAGATGAAGACCAAAGACAGGCTACGCCCACTACTCAGTGGAGCGGAGGTGGGGGGGCGTGTGAGGGGACAATAACAGAAAGCATAGAAATGGCAGAAGTGCAAAATGACTTTTTTGTTTCAATTTTCACCAGAAAGTTTAATAGCAATCGGATGTCTAACATAGTGAAAAACAGTGAAAATGAGGTAGGATCTGAGGCTCAAATAGGGAAAGAACAAGATAAAAATTATTTAGACAAGTTAGATGTCTTCAAGTAGCCAGAGCCTGATGAAATACATCCTGGAATAATCAAGGAGCTGATTGAGAAGATATCTGAGACATTAGCAATTATCTTTGAAAAATCATGGAAGATGGGAAAGATTCCAGAGGACTGGAAAAGGGCAAATATAGTGCCCATCTATAAAAAGGGGAATAAAGACAACAGTCAGTTTAACTTCAGAATCCAGAGAGATAATGGAGCAAATAATTAAGCAATCAATTTGCAAACACCTATAAAATAATAAGGTGATAAGTAACAGTCAGCATGGATTTGTCTAGAACAAATCATGTCAAAGCAACCTAATAGCTTTCTTTGACAGGTTAACAAGTAGGATAGGAGGGAAGTGATTGATGTGGTATATCTTGACTTTAGTATGGCTTTTGATACTGTCATGCATGACCTTCTCATAAACAAACTAAGGAAATAGAACCTAGATCAAGCTATTATAAGGCTGGTGCATAACTGGTTGGAAAACTGTTTCCAGAGTGGAGTTATCAGTCATTCACAGTGAAGCTGGAAGGGCATATCAAGTGGGGTTATGCAGGGATTGGCCTTGGGTCCAGTTCTATATCTTTATCAATGATTTAGATAATGACTTAGAGGGTAAACTTATAAAATTTGCAGATGATACCAAGTTAGGAGGGGTTGCAAGTGCTTTGGAGGATAGGATTAAAATTTAAAATTATCTAAACAAACTGGAGAAATGGTCTGAAGTAAATGGGATGAAATTCAATAAGGACACATGCAAAGTTACTCCACTTAGGAAGGAACAATCAATTGCACACATACAAAATGGGAAATGACTGGGAAGGAGCACAGTGGAAAAGTGTGTGGGGGGAGTTCATAGTGGCTCACAAGCTAAATATGTGTCAACACTGTGTTGTTGTTTTTTTTTTTGTAACACTGTTGCAAAAAAAGCAAACATCATTCTGGGATGTATGCATTAGCAGGAGTGTTGCAAGCAAGACACGAGAAGTAATTATTCCGCTTTACTCCACATTGATAAGACCTCCACGGGAGTATTGTGTCCAGTTCTGGGTTTTGAACTTCAAGAAAGATGTGGACAAATTGGAAAAAGTCCAGAGGAGAGCAACAAAAATGATTAAAGTCTAGAAAACATGACCTATGAGGGAAGATTGAAAACATTGGGTTTGTTTAGTCTGGAGAAGAGAATACTGAGGTGGGACATGATAGCAGTTTTCAACTACATAAAAGGTTGTTACAAGGAGGAGGGAGAAAAATTGTTCTTGTTAGCCTCTGAGGATAGGACAAGAAGCAATGGGCTTAAATTGCAGCAAGGAAGATTTAGGTTGGACATTAGGAAAAACTTCCTAACTGCTACGGTAGCTAAGCACTGTAATAAATTGCTTAGGGAGGTTGTGGAATCTCCATCATTGAGCATTTTTAAGAGCAGGTTAGAAAACACCTGTCAGGGATATTCTAGATAATACTTAGTCCTGCCTTGAGTGCACCGGCCCAGGGCTGCCCAGAGGATTCAGGGGGGCTGGGGTCTTCAGCAGCGGGGGTCCTTCCACTCCGGGTTTTCAGGGCACTTCAGCAGTGGGTCCCGGAGCGAGCGAAGGACCCGCCACCGAAGACCCAGAGTGAAAGGAGCTCCGGGTCTTCGGCAGTGGGTCCTTCACTGTGTTCGGTGGCACTGAAGGACCTGCTGCCGAACACCCACCAAAAATGCTCATGGGGGCCCCTGTGGGGCCCGGGTCCTGGGGCAAATTGCTCCACTTGCCGCCCCCCCCCCAGCCCCCCGAGCGGCCCTGCACTGGACTGGACTAGAAGATCTTTCGAGGTTCCTTCCAGTTCTACAATTCTGTGACTCTATGGAAATGCCTTCAGTAGTGCATAGGCTTTGTGTGGTTCATGTCACCTTGTAAGTACAAAGAACAAGCGTACTTGTGGCACCTTAGAGACTAACTAACATGCCACAACTACTCCTGTTCTTTTTGCGGATACAGACTAACACGGCTGCTACTCTGAAACGTGTAAGTACAGGTTCACTACAAACAAGATGATAGTTTACACCAGGGCTTCTCAACCTTTTCCTTTCTGACCCCCATCCCCCAACATGCTATACAAACTCCATGGCCCACCTGTGCCACAATAACTGGTTTTCTGCATATAAAAACCAGGGCAATTTCCTGGGGCCCTGTGCCACAGGGGCCCCCAAAAGACTACATTGCTCAGGCTTCAGCTTCAGCCCTGGGTGTCGTGGCTCAGGGACCTGGGCTTCAGCCCCATTTGATGGAGCTTCAGCTTTCTGCCCTGTGCCCCAGCCAGTCTAATGCTGGCCCTGCTTGGAGACCCCCCTGAAACCTGCTCGAGGCCCCATAGGTGGCCCCGGATCCCTGGTTGAGAACTGCTGGTTTACACAATGTAACACATTTAAATACTCTGTAATTTTCATTTAATTTTAGTATCTATGGATTTTCCTCTGGAGTTAAATCTAAGTTGGTCCCTTTAAATATACTTTGTATCACCTTAAAGATTTCTCAATGACAATAAATGTGACCTTTTAAACCATCTGCCATAGTATTGTATTTACCTTGAAACCTTCTTGCCCGGAGTTTCACCCTGTCCACAGAAATAATATTCAAGCTATGAAGTTAAGCCACACTGAACATTGAATTACAGACAAGAGTGGTCAGTCTGTACAATGCTTCAAGGAAGACAAATCTCTGCTCCAAGTGGTCTAAACTGGACCAGATGTGCTGGGTACTATGTGACCACAATGACACTTAATCTGATTGGGATATGCTGTAACTGACAACAATCAAAAGGGACTGATGTGGAATAATTGACCTGAACATCTGTTTCGTGGAAGGATATTATGTCAATTTCACCATCTGCCATACCACTATTTTTTTTCCCCAGAGCTGACAACTTGAAGATATTTTTCTGCCACACAAACCACTAAATCCCTGGTTAGTGGTTTTGTGTAGTTGCTTCATGACAAGCACTGTGTGTACTGGCACATTGCCCACAGACATATTTTATAGCCATACTCACGAGATTGCATTAGATTTTCTGTGTATTGGCATAGTCAGCTAAAAGGTTCAAATTCCCCTGAAACCGGTTGCATCATTTGTGATGGATTCCCCAAGCTGGGCTGTTGTTTCATTAAGTGCTGCTTTATTGAGGTAAGGGACACAGTTCCAGGGGAACGCAAATGAAGGTATTTTATTTAAAGAGACAAGTTATTAACAGAGACCCACATGCTGTGGAAGGGCTTGAAAGGGTAGAGAGAATGCCTATATCAGCTTCTTTTCCCCCTTTTCGTCCAAATACCAGAGACTTTGTCTCAATTCTTGTCTCCTTGTATGGCAGGGGCAGGCAAACTTTTTGGCCTGAGGGACACATTGGGTTTCCAAAATTGTATGGAGGATCGGTTAGGGGAGGCTGTGCCTCCCCAAACAGCCAGGAATGGCCTGGTCCCTACCCCCTATCTGACCCCCCCCCGCTCCCTGTCCCATGACTGCCCCTGGATCCCCCACTCCTGCCCCCCCCCCCCCGCCCCCCCCAACCCCCCCCCCCTTCCTGACTGCCCCCCTGGGACTCCTGCCCCCATTCAACCTCCTGTTCCCTGCTCTCTGACCGCCCCAACCCCTATCTACACCCCTGCCCCCTGACCACCACCCCTAACTCCCCTGCCCTCTATCCAACCCTTACCGTGCTGCCTGGCGCACCGGTGGCTGGCGGCGCTATAGCTGCGCCGCTCAGAGCACCAGGACAGGCAGCCGCACCGCCCAGCTAGAGCCAACCACGCCACCGCACAGCACAGAGCACCAGGTCAGGCCCGGGCTCTGCAGCTGCACTGCCTCCCAGAGCATTGCGCCGACAGTGCAGCGAGCTGAGGCTGCGGGGGAGAGGGGACAGCAGGGGAGGGGCTGGGAGCTCGCCTTCCGGGCCAGGAGCTCAGGGGCCGGGCAAGAGGGTCCCGTGGGCCATTGTTTGCCCACCTCTGCTGTAGGGCAATGGGGACTGAGCACACTTTTTACCTGTACAGCTGCTGGCAGAGATAGTCAATGACAGTTGGGTACTTAACTTGCTTTAGGTCCCTGGGAAAATTCCAACCTGTATTTCACCACTGAGCCAAGCTACAAGTCAGCCCTAGCATGGCAGTGCAGGGGTTCGAGGCACTCACTTGTGCCCTGATGGTGGGTACTCATGTCGAAGGACGCAGTAGGATAGGGGAAGCGGGTTCTGCAGAGTTGTTCCATTCCTTCTCTGTGAACGTTAGCAGGAAGGGGCAGGAGGAGGGCCAAATGGATCCTCAGCTGAAAGGGAAAGAATTGAGAACACTTCACTTTCTTGGACTTTTTTGTTCATACACACACACACGTGTGTGTGTGTGTGTGTGTGTGTGTGCACGCAGATTATATTTTTCAAGAGGGCTAAGTCATTCAGATGCACTGAAACTGGCCCATCCAAAAGTGGAAAAGTAAAGTGCTTGGAGAGAGGGGAAACTGAGGCAAGAGTGGCTCAAGAGTCTGAGTAGCAACCTCAGGGCAGACTGTTACAAACCACAAACTGGTTGTGAGTTCTACACTTCGATTCCACCAACCAAGCATCAAATGTGAACTTTGCAAGCACGATAACAGCCTTAACATGGAGTCACAGACAGTCCCCTTGGGTATTTATAGTGCCAGCAGTTATAAGGTAGTCGGTAGTAAGATCTCAATGCCATACAGTAATTCAATGGGACTGACAGGAACAGACATAATATTCTTAAACTATAAGCTCTTTAGTGGCAGAAGCCATTTTTTGTGTTTGTTTGTGCAGCACCTAGCACTGCAGGGTCCTGGTCCACAACTGGGGCTACTAGACACTACTGCAGTATACCTAATGTGGTATTCATCAACTTCCAGTCCTTTTCTCTAACTAACTTACCACCCAATAGTCCTTGAATTAAGCCACATCAGTCCAAAGTTCCACACATATCATCCACTCCAGAAGGAGATAAGGGAGAGGTTAAAGCTACACACTCACTGGGAACAAAATCATTTTAATGACTTTCATTTACATTTTTAAATAAAATATATTAACCTATTCTTTCCAGACTTATTTCCTCTTCTAAAAAAAATATCCTGTCTTTTCCTTTTTGGTGTGTCCTCGTGCCATCCCTTTGATGCTTTCCAATACTGCTGCTGGGTCAAATTATTATTCTGTTCAAATGCCTAGTTATGTTAGGAGATAAAGGAAAACACACTAAACATAGTACATTTGTTTAGCAGACTTGAAAAGGTTTTATTAGCTGGAATTTTAGATTCATCCCTTTGTACAGTATTTCAAGTGTTAACTAGCAGCTCGGTGAACAACAGCAGCTGTTAGCTGATTAGTAGTTGTACATCAGGAACATCTTGATCCATTTCTTTTTTTCCCTCCAATCAACTATTTAATAGTGCTACATCTAGGTGTGTATGTAATTACTATAATTAATACTAGATACCTAATTAACAGTGCTGTAGGAAGAACAAAATCAGATTAATGTTCCTATGGCAACTTGGCCTAGAATGCTGGGATTTTCAGTTCAGGAAGATCATTGTATTTTTCATCTCCAGAAGTGTCCTTTTATCATTTGGGGAAATTGTGAGCAAGCTGGTTTAGTGGTTAGAACTCTTAGCAGTGACACTGTGTGTGTGGGTTGGGTTTTTAAATCCGTACAAATGTAAAATTTTCAGTTCCGGGTGGAAATCTGAAAGCAGGCCTCTATTCTGCTCAGGTCAACACAATGGCTTTCTGAATTTGAAGTTGTGCAGTGTTTTTTTGGGGGGAGGGGGTATATTAAGGCTTTGCTTCGGCAAATCACTTGCTGCCTCCTCTCTGCCAGTCTTCTTGTGTTGCTTGGCACAAAGCCCACTCGTTCCTGGTCCGCTGAATGAGGAGGACCTGTAATTTGAGCTTCTGTGGGTACATATTTCAGGGAAAAAAATCACAGGAAAATAAAAGGGACAATTCCAAGATACAAGATTAGCACTGGTTGAAAAATTTCAGATCCTCCCATGATGTCTCCCTAACCAACAGCGGGAAACCACTGTGCATCATGGGAGGTGTAGCTGAGTCAGGGATCCCACCCTTTGAAGAAGAATGGCGGCATAAACATCTGAACTACAACTCCCATAAGGCACCATGACAGTTCAGGTACACAGAGATTAATGTCACAGTGACCTGAAATGAAACATTTTGATTTGTGTTGACAATCCAAAAAATTTTTGTTTAGGTTTGAGGCACTGCAGCACCAATTTCCACATCAAAATATTTTGGGTTTTGAATTGTTGCCAGAAATCTGAAGTTTACCATGAAAAATGTGAAGGGAAACAATTCTTTTGTTTTCATTAACATTTTCTGCAGAAAAATAAACAGTTCCCAACCAGCTGTACTCCATACATGACTAGTAGTAAATGACTGGTGCGCTATACATAATTCTTTCAGTCTTCTGATTCTATGGGAATTCAGAAGCAGGCCTTCCAAAGTGAACGAAAAGAATAACCTGAGACAGCCTGAAAAATGGAGGTTCACAAACATTCAAATCAATAGTGTCTGACAATGAGATAAAGATTTCTATGTCACCATCTTGTGTAACTCTAGGAATACAACACTAGCCTTCTGACCAATTCCTTAGTACAATGAGTTGCAATTAGGAGAGAAAAGCGTTTCTTGTGTTGTCTGTTGTCCTCTGATGATCTAATATTATAGAACTTTTGGAGTTCTTTTGGATTTTGCAACCCCTCAATGACCTTGTAAGTGAATCTGGCTCTCCCGGGATGTCAAGTCAAGCCAGCAGATGGATACCTCTGTCCCCCAAAGAAGGGAGTCTCCAACCACCACAATACCCTATGTGTCTGCCTTTTGATGGCATTGGCTGTGAGCCTCCCAGCCTTTGGGCCATATGGCTCCTCTTCCCTGCACACGTAGGCCCCTCTCCTCTTTTCCTGGCTCTGTCTGATCCATCATGTAGAAGCTACTGTTCCTAAGTTCAGTGTCATTCTTGGAAAAATGTTGTTGGAATGGTGCGTAGTGATGGCAAACACTGACTGAATGGTCAGAAGGCACCGTCTTTATACTTTTGTCCTGAAAACTCATGTTAACACCAGTTTGTCCTTCAAGCAAATTAGAAGTATCCAGATATGATTGTATTATGTAGTAAATAGAGCAAGTGGTTGATAAAGATCTAAACATTTGGGGGCTTAATTAAACCACCTCCAGATGTTTTCATGTTCAGCTCATCCTTAGCAATTCTTGTCACTATGACTATAATCATTAGAATAGAAAACCCACATTATCTAATGAGCTATATGTACTAGCTATTCCCTGCCTGTCAACATTTTATGAGCACTTTTACATAATTATACATCATATTTACTTGCAGCTTTAAGACATCTGGAAAATGGATATTGATGGATGGGGCCAGAGCTCTAGCTGGTTTAAATTGCTATAATTAATGGGACTACCTCACTTTGCATAAGCTGATGACCTGGTCCATGAATTCTAGTATGACTGGTAAGAACTAGCTGAAAAAGGAAAGGTTTCCCAAAAGTTTGGAGGCTGTTTTCATTTTGAAGGGTTCGAGATATAACTGGCTGACGTCTTCTGGGCAAAAGCATTTGGTAAAAAATGGGGTTGCATCAAATGCATTACACCCCCACCCCCCAGGAAATGTCATTTGACAGCATTTCTCATATTAAATAAATTCCCATTGTTTTTCTCAGTTTGAAAGATTTTCATTTTGAACTAGTAGGGAAATACCACTCACAGGTCCTCCCTTCCTCCTCCATTATTTTTTGAAAGGCCATTTGACAAACCAAGCAAAACAAAACCCCACAACTTGTGTTCAGAAAGTTTTTACCTGCTGTAATGACTGGAGTGAAATACTTACTGTCAGACACACGGGCTCTGTGAAACAGCTTCCTATATAGTTAAAGGAGGACCACTGTAGATGACCACTGGTATCTTTTTAAGACTCTCAAACCATGGTCTACAGCAAGAAAATAGAGAAAATATTTGAGGGCAGGTCTGAGATGAAGACCTTGATTTCTTACTTGACTTCTTTCCCTAATCTGACATTCTTTATTTAGTCCAGAGGCAAAGTGCTCCCTTCCAACAAAATAATAATATTTCCATCTTGATATTACTACTAGCATCAGTAAAAGCTTGATAAACACTAGGTCCCAGACTCTGAATTTGTTTACACTGGCATAAATCTGGACTGACTTCACATGACAATTTATGCTGGTATCAACTGAGTTCAGAATTTAGTGCCATATTTTTTTCCAAGACATTTTGGTTTACTTTAAGATTCTCTTTCAACTCTATCTAAAAATTGTTTTTTTTGGCAAAAATTTAAAGAAACGAACAAAAAAACCTACACAGGGATGAAAGTAACCGGTGCAATCCAGTTTTACCCTGGCTTCAATTCCCTAGTTTCTTCCCCCAAAATGAAACTGAAAAGGGGGAGATGGAGTAAGGATCAGTTCGGAACTTAGAACATACCTTAAAGTTGCATAGGTATAAGTCACAGACCGTGATCCTGCAACGGACTGTGGGTGGGTGGACAACATGCAGAGCCCCACTGAAGTCTAACTAAAACAAGGATGGGCGAGGGAAGAATGAGTTTAGATTGAAGTCAATGGGGCTCTGCGGAAGGGCAGGAATTTGCACACTGCAGGGTTGGGGCTAATTTATTATTCAACCGAATCATTTTGCCCAGCGCTCATTGTGCAAATGAATGAGACTGCAGTCAATGGTTGCTCTGCTGAGGACCTAGACCAGCACAACACATAAAGAAGGGGAGAAAATAGGGATGTGATCCTGATAATATAGTTGGAGACCTACAGTAGCAAGTCTTCAGCATATGGAATATCTGCAGCTTTGCTTTGCTTTCTTTCAGGCTGTGTCGCTGTGGTGACCTAAGGGATAAAAGCAGAACTCCAGAGGAACCAAGCAAATGGTTTATGAACCAAGCAATTGCCTAATAATGAGACCATTGAAACTGAATTCTAGTTAGTTCACTGGTGATCCAGGATGTTCTTTCTGTACACAGAAACCACCAAAACAAAAGGGTCAAAGCAGGCAGTAATGTCTGTGGGTTTTTTTGGAAGTTCTCTATCGCCACCTGCTGGAAACAGTGCATCATTGTCTTGGATTGAGCCCTTTGGCTTTTTCGACGGCAAGTAAAGGCAATGATTTTCTGAAGTCTGAGATAATACAGCTACATTTCACTACGTACATTTTCTTTCAAAGGGGTGTCAGTAATAGGAGACTCGTGAATAAGTAGGTCCAAGGTGTAATTATTTGAATTTGTCCCAGCGGCGCCCCTAGAACCAGACAATAGTATGTGAAGCCCCGCTGGTTTTCATGTGAATAATTATTGTTCACTACAATTCCTGGAAGTCGTGGGACTTTTGAACATTTTCATGAATACTCAATAGGGTCTCTGAGTATTCACTAGAGCTGGTAAAAAAATGGAATTTCCATCCCACACGAAATTCTGATGTTTACTTTTGCCCCAGATTGGGACACAAGGTCAATTTGTCATGGAAAAGGAGGTTCTGAAGATTTTTATTTCAAACACTTATGATCAAAACAAAATTCATTGGCTCAATTCAACACTGATCTGTGTTTGCCTTAGCTGCCACAATGCCTCATGCTCCCAATTCTCCATCATGGACTGGGCTCCACAGCCAGACAATCTCTCTTACAATGTGTCATAAGAACATAAGAATGGGCACACTGCCTCAGACCAATAGTCCATCTAGGCCAGTAGCCCATCTTCTGACAATGGCCAGTGTCACATGCTTCAGAGTGAATGAACAAAACAAGGCAATTTATCAAATGATCCATCCTCTGTCATCCAGTCCCAGCTTCTGACAGTCAGAGGTTTAGCATAGGGTTGAATCACTGACCATCCTGGGTAATAGCCTGTGATGGACCTGTCCTCCATGAACTTATCTAATTCTTCTTGAACCCAGTTATACTTTTGGCCTTCGCAACATCCCCTGGCAATAAGTTCCACAGGCTGACTATGCGTTGTGTGAAGAAGTACTTCCTTATGTTTGTTTTAAATATGCTGCCTATTAATTTCATCGGATAACCCTTGGTTCTTGTGTTATGAGAAGTGGTAAATAACATTTCCCTATTCACTTTCTTTGCATCATTCATGATTTCATAGATGTCTATCATGTCCCCTCCTTAGTCTTTTCTAAGCTGAACAGTCCCAGTCTTTTTAATCTCTCCTCATATGGAAGCTCTTCCATACCCCTAATCATTTTTGTTGCCATTTTCAGTATTTTCCAATTCCAATATATTTTTTGAGATGGGGCAACCAGACCTGCACACAATACTCAAGCTGTGGATGTACCATGGATTTATATAGTGGCATCATGATATTTTCTGTCTTATTATCTATCCCTTTCCTAATAGTTCCTAACATTCTGTTAGCTTTTATTGGCTGCTGCTCCACATTGAGCAGATGTTTTCAGAGATTCCCAGGTCATGGGATTCCCATGATGCACCATCCCAGTTCGGCCAGAGGTGAGACCATGGTGCATCTTGGGAAGCGTAGTCCAGCTAGACAGCCTGATCCATAAGGGAGAATGAACAGTGTCAAAGAGACTTGTCCAGGATCACTATGCAGGACAGTGGCAGGGCTGGGAAATGAACGCAGGCCTTCCTTCCCAGCCCAGAGTTCTGTTCACTAGCCCACGTGGCCTTCTCTATTGACTAAGATGATGCAAAGAAAGAGCCAGAAGAAGGAGATGGAAGTTTGTTAATTCTTATTAAAATTGCATCCACTGTCTCAGACAGAAACAGACTGTGAGCTATATTTATCCCTCAAGCACAATAGCAATAGAAGCCAGTGAGAGGTGTGGGGATGTGCACCTCAGTGGGAGCAGCTTTACTGGGCTGTATGTTAGGACCTATCTTCTTTGATCCTGCGTTTATGTGAATCCAATGCTTAGAGTGCACTTCAGTGGGAAAATATTTTAATTATTGACTTGAGTTTATTACACTAACAGCATTTAGTTATGCTGAAAGCATTGCTGGAGGAGCTCTTAATGATGCATAATAAACTGCCTGAGAAAGGTCAAGTAAACAGTATTACAATGGTAGTGCATAAACATTAAAACAGCTGCTGTCTTTTAACTGTATACATTTCATTTTATTAGATACTGATTGATAAACACGATATTTGCAATGAAAGGTGCCACTGTGTTTTGCAGCAAATACCGAAGCAGAAAGGCTGAGCTTCTGTGCTGGTCTCGTAGAATCCTTCTATAGACGTCCTTGCAAAGGACTTGCCAGATCAGACCCACTGCCTATCATGCAGACCAGAATTGTTTCATTAGGCTCACCTGTATGCCTGAATCCATCTATTGTCTCTTGCCTTAAGCTCTTCAGCACAGGGATTTTGGTTATGTTTGTCCAGTGCCTATGTATTGGGGTCCTGATCTATGATCAGGGCCCCTAGATGCTACTGCAATATAAACAATAACTAGATAGGTTATTTTCTTAAAGCGACACAAAAAGCAATTTCAGAAATAACTCCAGGAGCTAGCCAAGAAAGCTCCTGGAGTCACAGCATTGGCTAGAACATAATGGAATTACAATGGAGAGCGACAGAAATGCTGGAAAGTTCCTGGCAAGTAGACAATACTTAGATTGTTACCCTTTGGGGCAGGGGACATCTTTTTGTTCAGTGTTTGTACCGAGCCCAGGGCAATGAGGTCTTGGTCCTTGTCTGGCGCTCCTATGAGTTGCTGCCATATAAACCATCCCCAATATTCATACGTAGAACTGTAAGACCAAGGACCAGATTCAACTCTCCTTAAACACAATGGAAAGACTCCCATGGTCAGGCTACTGTTGGTCTGCACGGGAATATGGCCACCTCATATTCACAGTCCTCCATACAGACCCCTTTCATTGCTGCATCAGGAAGAGTCGATCACTCTTCCAAACTCCCCAAAAGAGGCTTTATTTTCTTTTACAGTTTCCGTCTCTCTTGTTTGGATCTTGGAGATGTTACGGAGGAAGCTTTGGACATTGCCTTCATGAGTTCATGGTATACGCAACACCTGGCATTCTAAGCGTCTACTTTTTTCTTAAATGCTTAAAATACTACTTGGCCCTTTTGTCCAGCTTCTCTTTCAATTTAAGATAAATACAAGAAAAACCCATCTGGATGCATTTTCACTTGGGTAGTCAACTGTTTTCAGTTATTTCGCTACTTACTTCTCTGTCCAATGGTGGTTCGATTAGACTGGAAGTAGAAGGAGGTGCTCTTACTGCGCTGATCTAGCTGGAGAAACAGAGTGCCTCTTGCCCTGGAAGGGGCGGGGGGCTGTTAACAGACAAGGGGAGCTGTGGGAGGCTGGTAAAACAGCTCTTTGTGGCTTACTTCACTTCACTTCTGAACCCTGCCTGCATGCTTGAAGTTTTATAAAGAAGGGTTCTCCTGTGAACTCTCCCCCTTCTGGTGAAATCAGAGTTCTATCCTGCCAACCGTTGAGAACTCTCACCTGATCCAGCAAAGCATGTTTAACTTTAAGGAACATGAATTATCCCATGGACTTCAAAGAGGCTACTCACATGCTTATGAAATTTGCTGAATCCTGCTCAAGTACTCAGCAGATGGCCATAATGAATACCCGTATTCATACACAAATACCTTGGTTTGCATGTGAGTACAGGTGTTTCCTGTAATATTCCCCCAAAGGTCCTTTGCACAAGCATCCAGGGAAAAAAGGTGAACAACGAAGTGTGTGTGTGTGTGGGGGGGGGCGGGGAGGGGAACTTGATCAGACATATCAGCTGTTTGGAATCTGAATTAATGTTCACCAACACTATTGTGCCGTAGTCTCCCAGCTCTAGCCCTCGGGGTTGTTTTTTTAAATCCTTAAAAAGAAAAATTATCCTCTCTCTCTCTCTCTCTCTCTCTCCGTTTGTTGGACAATGTGGGACCCAATCCTGCAAGTCCTCCACCCATGAAATTTCAATGTCAATTAACCAAATGTAGGGTGAAATTCTGGCCTCACTGAAGCAATGGCAAAAGCCCCTTTGACTTCAGTGGGGCCAGGATTTCACCCATGACAGGACTGGTGGATGTATATGCCTTTGGACACACCGTGTAACTAGGCCAGATTTTCAAGAGGGGTCAGTCGCAACACTGGATGAAACGTTTGGAGGGACTGGCAAGGGAGGTGTTAAAAATACAGTCTAGTGTATCAGTGAGAGTTAGGCACGTCAGCTGGCAGTCAGAATGAAACCAGCAGATGGCAAGGTTCTGGCTCAGACATGGATGCTCTTTGGTATAGTGGATTGTACAACAACTCGGAGCAACTGTAAGAAGATGCAATTCCACTGAAGCCAATGCTTCTGCTAGTACTGGGATTAGCTATTAGTTATACCAGCGTTAGCCTGAATTAACCCTCTATTTCAAAAGAAGTCTGAAACCAACAGACGGAGAAGGTTTAAATGTGCACCTGATGCTATCTTCTGCTTTAGAAACAGAACATTTTACAACATTCCATAAGGTACAAGAAAAAGGTGTCCTGAAAGTGTCAGTTGCCAGATCTGAAGCGATATTAGTAATCCTGACATTTATATTGCATCCCAAAAGGGCTTCAAAACCTTTCTACAGACAGCCCCTCTGGGGTGGAGCCCATCAGACAGATGCATAACTGGCAGGTAGCATGTGCCACACCATTGCAGGGACAAGGACAGTGATGAAATACCTACTCTGATATGTCCTGGGGCTCCTTAGGAAAAGGAAGGGTGGTCCGGTGGCTTGTGTGTTAGTCTAGTATTTTAAAGAGCTAAGTTCAAGTCCCTGCTCTAGTACAGATTTCCTGATCTTGTTACTTAGCTTCTCTGTGCCTCAGTTTCCCACTTGTAAAATGGGGGTGATTTTCCTTTCCTACCTCTCAGGTGTGTTGTAAGGATAAGAACATTAAGGGCTGCAAACTGCTAAGATACTGTGGCAAGGGTAGGCCATAGAAGTGCTCAACTAGATAATACCCATTTAGAGGGAGGATTTCTCTCTTAGCTCTTACCTGTGAGGGATAGTCACAGCAAGTCAAATGATACTTCCACTCATCCACCTATTGGATGATGTAGGGCTCAGTCAGTCCTGCCTTGATTCAACCTTACTACGAACCCCCTCACCTCCCACCCCAACTCTCAGGGTAGTTAAGCTCTGGACTAGGCTTCCAAGGGAGATTGCAGAATTCCCTGTCCTGGGAGGTTTCAAAGAACAGGTTGGACATACACCTGTCAGGGATGGTCTAAGTTACTTGGTCCTGCCTCAGTGCAAGGGGCAGGGCTAGATGACCTCTCCAGCTCCCTTCCCGTGAAATGTGTGCTTTGAAAAGAGGTAAATCCTAATTCTTAGGCACAAAGGAACTAGGGCCAGGGAGCCACCCCGCAAGAGCCATACACATAGCACTCTTTGCTAGGGCATTTTTATCATTTCTCCCCCTTAAAAAAGTTACCTCTTCCCGTCCCATCGCCCTAAAAAGAATTCTTTGAGCTGCTGAGTCTCCAAGCTCAGGACCTCATTCTCCCCTACATAGTAACTCAAATAGGACAGCAGGAGTTCTGTGAGTTACAACGAATGCTGTTTCCTCTCAATTTTTCCTCCCAGAGAAGGGGATCCCTCCCCATAGTCCATGAAATAACATCTGGCTCCTACCCCTCTTAACCTAGATTCCCTTAGAATCATAGAATATCAGGGTTGGAAGGGACCTCAGGAGGTCATCTAGTCCAACCCCCTGCTCAAAGCAGGACCAATTCCCAATTAAATCATCCCAGCCAGGTCTTTCTCAAGTCTGACCTTAAAAACCTCTAAGGAAGGAGATTCCACCACCTCCCTAGATAACCCATTCCAGTGCTTCACCACCCTCCTAGTGACAAAGTTTTTCCTAATATCCAACCTAAACCTTCCCCACTGCAACTTGAGACCATTACTCTTTGTTCTGTCATCTGCTACCACTGAGAACAGTCTAGATCCATCCTCTTTGGAACCCCCTTTCAGGTAGTTTGAAAGCAGCTATCAAATCCCCCCTCATTCTTCTCTTCTGCAGACGAAACAATCCCAGTTCCCTCAGCCTCTCCTCATAAGTCATGTGCTTCAGCCCCCTAATCATTTTTGTTGCCCTCCACTGGACTCTTTCCAATTTTTCCACAGCCTTCTTGTAGTGTAGGGCCCAAAACTGGACACAGTACTCCAGATGAGGCCTCACCAATGTCGAATAAAGGGGAACGATCATGTCCCTCGATCTGCTGGCAATGCCCCTACTTATACAGCCCAAAATGCCGTTAGCCTTCTTGGCAACAAGCAGGGCCGGCGCAACCCATTAGGTGACCTAGGTGGTCGCCTAGGGTGCTACAATTTGGGGAACAGTGACTGCAGCGGTATTTCGGCGGCGGGACCTTCCGCCACCTCTGTGGGGAGCGGCATTTCAGGGCGGGACCTTCTGTCGCCTAGGGCAGCAGAAAAGCTGGTGGCACTTCTGGCAACAAGGGCACACTGTTGACTCATATCCAGCTTCTCGTCCACTGTAACGCCTAGGTCCTTTTCTGCAGAACTGCTTCCTAGCCATTCGGTCCCTAGTCTGTAACAGTGAATGGGATTCTTCCGTCCTAAGTGCAGGACTCTGCACTTGTCCCTGTTGAACCTCATCAGATTTCTTTTGGCCGAATCCTCTAATTTGTCTAGGTCCCTCTGTATCCTATCCCTACCCTCCAGTGTATCTACCACTCCTCCCAGTTTAGTGTCATCTGCAAAATTGCTGAGAGTGCAGTCCACGCCATCCTCCAGATCATTAATGAAGATATTGAACAAAACTGGCCCCAGGACCGACCCTTGGGGCACTTCGCTTGAAACCGGCTGCCAACTAGACATGGAGCCATTGATTACTGCCCGTTGAGCCTGACAATCTAGCCAGCTTTCTATCCACCTTATAGTCCCTTCAGCCAGCCCATACTACTTTAACTTGCTGGCAAGAATGCTGTGGGAGATGGTATCAAAAGCTTTGCTAAAGTCAAGGAATAACACATCCACTGCTTTCCCCTCATCCACAGACCCAGTTATCCCCTCATAGAAGGCAAATAGGTTAGTCAGGCACGACTTCCCCTTGGTGAATCCATGCTGACTGTTCCTGATCACTTTCTTCTCCTCTAAGTGCTTCAGAATTGATTCCTTGAGGACCTGCTCCATGATTTTTCCAGGGACTGAGGTGAGGCTGACTGGCCTGTAGTTCCCCGGATCCTCCTTCTTCCCTTTTTTTCCCTTACCCTGCCTGCTTCCAGAACCATACCCCACCAAGTGAAACCATAGCATGGAGTATAAACACTGCACATCTTGAGCTGAATTGCCCTTAGTACCTCTGAATGGAGGGTGGGGGGAAGCTTGCAAAGAAAAGGAAGGACGGCCTTGTGCTTAAGGCCTTGACTTAGGACTCAGGAGACTTGAGTTCGATTCCTGGCTCTTTCCCTGGCTTCCTGAGTCACCTTGGACGAATCTCAATCTCTGTGCCTCAATTTCCTGTCTCTAAAGAGCGTAAGGGATTGTCCCTTTGCATGTTTATTCAGACCACAAGGTCTTTGAGGTGTGGACTGTCTGGCCATGGCTAGTATGGACGAGACCCTGATCTTGTTGGGTGCCTTTTGGTGCTACTGGAATGCCAATAAAAATAGTCAGGCCAATCTGCCAAGCCCTGTGTAGAGCTCAGACCCTTTGGAGCACCTACAGGTTTCAAGGGAAGAGGGAGCAGGCCCTCCTGCATCCACATACAGAGAAGGAAAGCTGTGCTAGCTGGTGGGGCAGAAGGGCAGAGAGAATGGGACAGTCTGATTCGAAAGCAGCTTTAGATATAAATAATATTCCAAGAACAGTTTCCTAATTCTGCGCACAACACATCTGGCCACTAGATGCCACTGCTGCTCCATGCAATGGCATCTTTGGAACGCTCAGAGCAAGACTGTTAAAGTTACAGTACTGCCACTGAGGGACAGTTGTGTTCTGTTTCTTTAAGAGAAGGGAGACAAAAAGGGAAAGGAAATGAGCCACAACCTAGGTAGACAGGAAAACTGTCAGTAGTAGTTTATTAGCTTAAAACCCTGACTTCAATAGTTACTCCAGAGTGAGAATTTGCCTCTGTCAGTGTATTTTACCAGACACTGGTGGAAAGACTACGTGGAAAACTCAAATGTAGGGTGATCTGGACCCTATTCTACCAAATATATAGAAAATTGAATAGCAGTTGTAGATTCTGTGGTGGTGAAGATGCTACAAAAGGCAGAGAAGTATTAGTTTTCAGATCCTACACTTTATCATGTCATTCTGCTATAGAATATCACACAAAACACTGCACCACCAGAATGTATGTACCATTTAATATTTCTTGTAGACTATGCATAACCCTTCTGCTAGGCAAAGTCAGCAGTGACAAGGGCCAGACTCAATATCCAGGGGTTCCTTTTTAACAATACACCACAGAACTGGCTCGAGCCTCCACCCAGTAACCTAGGAAAATTACACACCACCTCTGGGTGCCTCTAGGAGGCAATACTTCCCCTTTCACAAGCACTGAGTCTGTGTGTAGAAAAGAAACTTTTAATAAAAAGGGAAAAGTAACCTGGCATTACTTTGGGAAAACTCTGCAAGCATGATTCAGAAGCATGTGACCATGAGTAAAACACCCACCCTAGAGTACATTGGGCCATGTCCTTTGCCTTGGGTCCACAGATAGTGTAGCTCTGAACAGAATTATGCAGTTGATATCAGCTGAAGATCTTGCCCACCAAGTCTTTCATTTAACATTGAAAGAGTAAGTTAAAAAATAATAATAATTTGTCCCACTGGAAACCAGACAGGTGACTATCAAATACCAAACTGAGCTGATTCAAACCAAGCCAGAGATGTTCAAGTGATAGGCACCCCTATGGGAGAGATCTCTCTGTGTGTATACATAAAGTTACAAGATAAGGTGCCAGTAAACGGTACTCAAGAAAGTGTAGCCTAGTTCTTAGGGTTTGTAGGTGTAATGAAACTTGGTGTGCACAGGGCTTCCTCTGGCAGAGTGTTAGAGGCACAGTCTAAGCCATCCCCATCTCCTGAGCCAATCAATCACTCAGAAGAAGCATTAGCTAAGAAACTTGGCTTCTTGTCAGCCACAGGATGTCAGTGTTTCCTACAGCTTACTGCACAGTGATGATTATTCACTATACTTTAAATATAATTCAGCTAATGGTTGAGGTCTTTTTCAGTCCAGAGGTAGTAACTTACACACGCCAGACTGTATTCTTCTAGTTAAGAAGTCCTCTTTAGAGAGAGAAATGAAGCTATTTAGATCCAGCAACAGATTTTTTGCTGGATTTAAATCGCTTAATTTTTCTATTGTCTATAGAGAAAAGTCTAAAGATCATACTGCAAAGCCAGTGTTTTATCTACTTACTACCCTTTGATATGACAGGGAAACACCAGACAGTTATTTATGTGGATCTGATAGTTTGAACCTTGAGTGTATAAAACAGTAACAGAGGGTCCTGTGGCACCTTTGAGACTAACAGAAGTATTGGGAGCATAAGCTTTCGTGGGTAAGAACCTCACTTCTTCAGATGCAAGGAGTAAAGTGCTACTAAACTGGAGTCAGGATATCTTGATTTGGATATAAAGCATGAGTAACTTGCATCTGAAGAAGTGAGGTTCTTACCCACAAAAGCTTATGCTCCCAATACTTCTGTTAGTCTCAAAGGTGCCACAGGACCCTCTGTTGCTTTTTACAGATTCAGACTAACACGGCTACCCCTCTGATACTTGTATAAAACAGTGTTCAACAATGTGTCTTGGAGATTACCACAAAAGAGCAAACATTTAAAGCTGTGACTAAGAGTATATGAAATATATACAATAAATAGCCATCACATTGGTAACCCTGATATACTGTAGCAAGCATTTTTAATACCTCCTGCTAACTAATAATCATTTTCCTTGTATTCACAGGATGGCAGAGCTGACTTTAAATTGGAAAGTGACAGAGGACCAAATTGATATTTGTACTTTTGTTAAATAGTTCCTTATTCGTGAGTAGTTCAACTGAGATCAATGTGGATACTCACAACATTAAGAGTAAGGGTATCAGGGTATCAGATTCCAAATGTCCAGTCCATATAGATGTGTTTGATTTTTTTCCTTTATACACAAAATGGAGTTTCCCTTCAGGCCAATTCTCTTTGATCAAGTTGGTTTTACTCCAATGGAACTATTAAATTCCATGACATTACTCGTGCTTTATGTCCAAATCAAGATATCCTGACTCCGGTTTAGTAGCACTTTACTCCTTGATCAGTCTCATTGACTTCAGTGTACTCAGTGTAAGGACCCTTTACTCAAGCTGAATACTACCTGAGGGTACAACCAGACTACCCGTCGTATCGGCGGGTAGCAATCGATTTATCAGGGATCGATATATCGCGTCTCGTTAAGACACGATACATCGATCCCTGAACGCGCTCCCCATCGACTCTGGAACTCCACCAGAGCGAGCGGCGGTAGTGGAGTCAACGGGGGAGCCACGGCTGTCGATCCCGCGCCGTGAGGACCCAAGGTAAATCGATCTAAGATACTTTGACTTCAGCTACGCTATTCACATAGCTGAAGTTGCGTATCTTAGATTGATTTCCCCCCCCGCCATGTAGACCAGCCCTGAATCTGGCCCTTAGACGGTGTAAGCAAATTAACAATCAGACCCCTGGTTAGCTATACTCAATGCCAAAACCTGGCCTCTTGAAACTAGTGGTAAAACTCCCACTGATTTCAATCAACATTTGAAGTCAATGCCCCTTGACTTACTGACCCCCGTTATTTAACTTCCCATCTAGATTTATCAGAGTGGGAAGCATGCTGTAAATGTGCTATCCTGTTAAATTACAAGTGCAATCTCTGGCCCAACATGTGTGCAATAATCAAAAAAGTGTCTCTGGGTCTAATCCTCCACTCTCTACAATGGCAAATTTTCCATTACAGCCAGTGGAAATTTTGTCTTCATCGAGGTTGCATAATCAAAGCAGTTATAAGAACATGACAAACCACTTGTAGCAAGTAATTGACTGGAGTTGGGCCTTGTTTACAAGGTATCTGTGCACAAATTGGGTTTGAAAATTTGTTTCTCATCCAAGATTGTTCACACCATTTATTGTAGGATCTAGATTGTTTGGCAACTCTGCTATATCCAGGCCTATTTATAATTTGTGGTGTGTGACAATGTTGCCAATAGAACGGGGTGAAACTTTTTGCACAAAACTCCCCTCCCGGAAAAAAAGCATGTTCCGCGACATAGAAATATTCTATGATTTTGTGTCAATTTCAGCAAGTTGCTTTTTTTTTCAAAATAAACCTAAAAATTCCCTCCCAAACGGAAATGTTTTGGTTGAACACTTTTGAAATAAAATTCTGATGTTTTTTGTTTGAAATGAATAATCATTTTGAAGTTTTCTTTAATGATATTAATAAATATTCCAAAGAGTTTCCCAAAAACAAAATCTACTCTGACTTTTTGAAGTTGCCAATAATTCCCCCCTCCCCCAAATCCATTATTTGCTCAGTTCTAGTTGCCAACTCCTGATTTTTATCCCAAGTCTCACAATATTTGATGTGGGTTTTTTTTCTTCAAACCTCATCTCAGAGGTATGTGATTTTGTAAAAATATCAGCTTTTATTTAAAGAGTTTATAGGCATCATGGTTTCATAGAGAAGCCTGAAAGCATTAGTGGCATGCATCCTAAAGGCTGACAACCCAGAGAACCCAAGGTGTGTTATTAATATTAGTTTGCTTAGATTTTTTGAATGTTTGGGGTTAGTAAAACTGGATTGGTCACTTATATCTCATGGTATATTTCTTCCTTTCTGACTGGATGACAAAGGCATTTCAAGATGGCTGCATAAACACTTCCAACAAGAACTAGCATAATACTAGTGATGAGACAGGAGCTTACTAGGTCAGTTTTGTTAACAAAAGAGGTGTTTGTACAAAAGTGTGTAAAGTGAATAATGAAGGTCACAAATACTATCAAGGTGATTTGTGTTTGTTCAAATGAGTATCCACAAAGTTTTAAGCAGTATTTATCCAGCCTTCTGGGGAAGGATGGTCTTGTACGGTCTGCATTTAGTTCCTAGTTGTGTCCTACAACTTCTCCTATGACTAGCTTAATCTCTCCGTCTCACTGCATCTGGAAAACGGAGATCTAGTACTTCCTTTGTTTTCTTGATTGTAATATCTTCAGAGCAGGGACTGTCTCTTACTAAGAATTTCCATAGTGGGCCCTGATCACAGCTGGGGATTTCTGACACTACCATCATGTAAATAATCATCTACCTATGGTGGGCATAGAGCTTTGCAGCTTGAAACAAGACAAAGATGAAGTTGCAATGCGAAAGCTATGGGGGCCTTGTACCACTATGCTGCAGATATAACACTCATCTACTAGCCTCCTTTATTATTTTATTTGTTCACTGCCTTTAGAGAGAGAAGTTGTAAATTTCATAAAAGAAATTCCATCTAATGAGTGACATAGTTTAAAGAACCATGTGTTAACAGAGCTCCAAGTAAATATTGATAAGGTAAATATTAACAGGGGGATCTTTCTCTCTATTAAAAATTCTTGCAATGCATTGTTTATCAATATGCTAAGGGAAGACTTCACTAGGAACTCATTGTTTTATATTCTGCACTGTGTAGCAGCTTCTACCTAAAGAATATGATTTGCATTTGTCCTGTAACATAAAGCAAGAGGTCTGATTAATTGATGTGAATAGCAAAGCCCAAAGACAATATTTGCTAATTTTTAAAGCAGAGTAAAACTTTACAGGAAATATCCTTAATTTGTTAGTATGAACGCATTTAGCTTGTTGTGTATGCAAGAGCAGTAAGATATCTGGAAAATATATTGTCGTTCCAAAATAGACACTACCACTCATTTGATGAGTTGGTGCTAAACTCTCTCTCTCATTCAGGCAAAGTCCCCACTTATCTCAGTGGGTGTGGGGGCACGGATCAGTGTTCATGTCACACTTGCTGTCAGTACCCAGCCCGTGCCAGGGAAGCTAATGATCCAACCAGCGGACCAAATTCAGTGATGAATCCTGGTCACGTGCCACCTGAGGCTTATCGCGGATATGTTAAGAAGTGGGAGTTATGCTTAAGAAAATATTATAGGGTGTGACTCATGTGTACTGTATTTCTTGTGTAGACTGCATGCTCGTAATGGGAGCCCAACTGGCATTGGACTCTTAATGGGAATTGGGGCACCTGACATCTTCACACTGCCTTTGAACTTCCAGCTTCTGTCGAGTTTATACCATTTTACACCAGCTGACGATCTGGTCTGCAGTAGCTAGCAGGGAGAAGGAGGATAGTGGTTAGGGCACTAGCCTGGGACTTTGGAGACTGGGTTTAAGCCCTTATTCTGCCATAGCTTTCCTGCCCAATTCAATGACTGACCAAGGGTCAGTAGACTTCCATTCCACATCTGGAAAACCAGGATAATACCTACCTCACAGAAGTGTTGTGAGGAAGCTACATTAAATACTCCAATACACTCGGATGCTATGAAAATACTTTAGATAGCATACGTGGTCATTGAATTCAGTGAGACTGGGATAGGACCGTAGGTGCCTGATCGTACTTGCACTGATGTCAGTGAATGTTTTGCCATTGATCTCCTTGGGGACAAGGATGAAGACCCGTGGCTTTCATTTCACCATTTAATAGCTAGAGACAAAAATAGGAGTAAACTTTTGCCCCACAACAATGAATATTTACCTAAGAATGAGTTAAAGATGTTTGTATTGAGTAAAGTAGTAGCCTACAAGAGGATCAAAGACATGCTTTTTTTTTAAATCCAGCATTTCTTTGTGACAACACATTATGTCAACTCTGCTACCTCATTTGTCGGCTGCAGTTCCACTTTATCAGCCCCGAGTAAAAAGAATTGATATGTCTGGATAGATAAAGTAAATGGAAACTCAGGACTCATTCCAATTTGCTGTACTTTGACATACTTTACAAACCTGAGAGTAGCCAATGCAACACTAGTTGCTCTTTGTATATAAATATCATACATTAGAAGATCTCTAAAGAAGTGTTTGTTTACTTTTCCCCTCTGCTTGCCTATTGGTTTTATGATTGGAAGACAAATGTAATGTTTTCTCACCACCTACGTTTGCAGTCCAAAACACTATTCCAGAACAAGCATTCATCTTCATTGGTTGGTTACCAGGCTGATAAAACACAGGGAGATATTTTCCAATGGTGCCAAATACTAATGTAGCAGAAATTTATAACTGTAATGAGTTCTTTGCCATGGAAGAATGGTCTTAAAGGCTTTTGATCAATGCTACCCACAAGACAAATTCACCGGTGATGTAACTTTGCTGACTGGAATTGAGATACACTAGGGATTAATCTGAATCAGGTCTTATAATAGGTTTCTGCTAGATTTCTTAGTCCCAGCCTCCAAAAGTAAAAAGAATTAGAATGCATCAACAAGTGAGCTATAAAACCACTGGCCACTTGTGATTACACTTTTCACAGGAGTAGGGATGTTTTCCTCTAGTTTTAATGTGGGTAGCTATATTTTGCCAACCTAGAGTCTTACTAAGGTGGTCTACTGCTAAAGAGGATTGCTGTTCAGTTAGACTGTTGCCAATCTCCATCTCACGAGGGGCTGCCCTGCCATGGTGCCTGAAGTGGTACTTCCATATGATGTCAAGTCTAGTATTTGTCTGGTTTCTCCACTGGCTTTTTTTGAATATTATGGGAATAGGGCTTTATTGAGTTGCAGCAGACATATTGGGGAAAGTGGAGACACTGTCGAGGGTTGCTTCATACTATGAGGATTATCTTTTGTTGATTCCCATTGTGTTCTGTGGCAATACCCACACACTTCTATCCCTACCCATATGCACAACTTTGATAGCAGCCATTGTAGGGGGAGTCCCCAGAAACACAGAAGCTCCTACAGGAATCATACATTCCAGGAGATAGCAGGAGCTTGTAAGGTCATGAAAAATTAGGCCCTAATTGCATAAACAAAATAGATAGCTTTGAAAGTTACTCTGCTGTGATAAGGAGCAGCAGATGTCTCAGGGGAAACTGAAAGCTATTTGTAGAAACAGTTATATACACTGCCAAGTTCTCCCCTCAATTACACCTGTAGAATGCCATTGAATTCAGTGGGATTGCATATGTGTAGACAAGTTCCAGCGTAAGTGGAAAAACAAAGTTGTTTTCATAATTCAAGTGCCTTTTGAACTACAGAACAAAGACAAATGCAGAGGATCTAAATCAAAAGTCAGAAGATATTTTGAGTCAAGCAAAACATTTTGTTTGATCCTACACAATTTTTCATTTCGAATTCAAGCATTAAAAAAAAGAGGAGGAAGTTGCTACCCAAGTTCAAATCCTTCATGCACATCAGGTAGAGAGGGAAATCAAACCTGAATCTCCCACATTCCAGGTGAGTGCCCTAACTACTGGGTAATGGGTATAAAGAGGATGTGTGACCACCATCTCCTCCTCCTGCCTTCTTTTTGTTACTCCAGGCCAAAAAAATCAAAATGTTTCAGTAATATCAAAATGAAGTTGTTCCTTTCAACGTTACCAAAACATTTTGATTTTTCAGTTCCATCAGAGCTATTTGCCCAACTCCACATGAAGCTATGAATAATTGTGGAACAACTAAAACTGATTTGTCAGCAAATTGTTTATTCACCGAAAACATCTTGCCCAGCTCTGCATTGGACTGTGATTAATGAGAATCAGGTTCAAGTCCCAACTACCACAAACTTCCTGGGTTACTTGGACAAGCCGTTTAATTTCTGGATCTCAGTCTCCTGTCCCCAAACTGGCCATAAATACTCCAATTGGCTCATCTATTTAGAGTGCAAGCTGTTTTGAGACAGGGGTGGTTTCTTACGATGTGTTTGTACTGTGTGTAACCACGGTGGACCCTGATCTTTGTTGGGGCCACTTGGTATTGCTGTAATACAAACAATTCCATATACACGTGGTAGATACAGGTTCTTAGCATGCTTTTAGGGAGAAGGAGGGATGATCTTAGCCAGAGTAATCCCCTTGGTGATAAAAGCCATATAAGGAACAGGCAGATCTGAGAGGTTCCCATTTGCAGAACTGCAACCCAGCTGTTTTATTTGGGGGCCAATAGAACCTCAGGAGTCCAGCAGATCTACCAAACCCAGCCATCTGCATAACTCAGCTTCTCCTCCACTCTGGTGGAGCTGAGCTGACAGGGCTACTTCTGTGGCCACCAACCCTTGAATCTGTCAGGTAGGTAATTGTCCACATTTTACAGTTGGGGAAACTGAGGTACATGATTCATGCAAGTTCTTATAACAAGCCTATTCCCAGCTCTGCTAGAACCCAGATCACATGACCCTACTTGAACCAGCAGACCATGCTTCCGATGAAGTCCATATTAATTACCCAATACCATGTCAAGTTCTTAGTCTGCATAATATTAACCCAGTTTTATTTTAATCTGGTGCTGCTGTGCACATGCATATATCTGCATAATAATGAATATAAGGTACTGTGCATATGCATTAGATTACTTGCACAGCATCAGTATCATAGCTATTTTCAATTCCTGCCTTCCCGTATGCCACCAGCAATTAGACTACATTATGGACTAATTGCTTGTGGAATTTCATGTTTATTTCAAAGTAATTTCTAAACTCCACGAGCACCAGAACAGCACTTTAAAAGGCGAGAAACTTTCTTTAAAAAAAGAGAGACACTCGTGACTTAAAATAAACGCCGAGCTTTTTGGTAAACTGCAAAGAGGACATAACTAGCCTCTGTTTCCGTACACTAGACTTCAGACTACTTCATAAATCTTGGACCTGATTCTCACCTGCCTGGCCCCTTGTGCAGTGAGCACTTCTGCACCATGTTATCTGGCTGCACCCGCTTCGCACAGCGGTGACTAGACAATATGCAATGGGTAGATGTTCGTAATGGACGTGTCTTACCTCTGTGATTCACTAGCCCTCCGACACCTGTGAGCAGCTCATGGACTATACTGAAAAAAAGTCTCATAGTAAAACAATTCTTTAAACACTTTCAGGGGTACTAGCAGCTCTCTCTATTCACAGGGATTTTTGCATGCAGTAATGGACCAACTTCCACTGGTTTAAATAGGAGCAGAACAGGCTTTACTTTGGAATTTATGTATTGTCCCTTTTGATCATTATCTGAATTTTAAATCCCCCAAATCTGACATTATAGTCACCATAGCAACCAGCTGTGACATCACAGATGAAGGGTTGTTAATAATATTCATCCTTTTCCCATCTTCATGATGAATAAACCCACAAACAACCCGGAGAATGGAAAGTCTTCCTGTCTAGTTCATAGATGGAGAGGTTTAAGGCAGAGAGAGGTTGAATGACTTGCCGAAGGTTAGTGAGGGAATTGGTATCAGAGCTGGGACAAGCATAAAGGAATTCTTGGCTACTAGTCCTGTGCACAGAGTGCAATAATCATATTTCATTGTTTAATTTATGGCTTTTGTGCCATAGCCAATCATGGGACTTTATACATAGTGAGCTAAGCCAGTCCCTGCTCGCAGCAGTTTATAGCCTTGTCCCCAAAGGAAGAATCCACATGAGGAACTGGGAAGTATGAGGTTGCTACACATTCTTCCATTGCTGCACTCCCTTCAAGGTCTGCACTCTTGGAAAAGAGCGCTAGTCCAGGGGTTCTCAACCTTTTTCTTTCCAAGGCCCCCCAACATGCTATGGCCCACCCGTGCCACAATAGCTGGTTTTCTGCATATAAAAGACCGGGCCGGCGTTAGGGGGTAGCAATCAGGGCAGTTGCCTGGGGCTCCACGCCACAGGGGCCCCCCACGAAGCTACATTGCTCAGGCCTCAGCTTCAGCCCCAGGTGATGGGGCTCAGGGACCTGGGCTTCAACCTCATGCAGTGGGGCTTCACCGGCTTTCTGTCCTGGGTCCCAGCGAGTCTAATTCCGGCCCTGCTTGGAGCCCGGCCTGACACCTGCTCGAGGCCCCCTAGGGGGCCCCGGATCCCTGGTTGAGAACGACTGCACGAGGCGATTTTAGTGCCAAGCCCACCAGATCCACCCTTGGCTGCCCAGCAGCACAACTCCACTGGAATTGCACTCCTAAGTTTTTCCTTATTGCCCATAGCTAGGGGTAGCTCAGTGGTTTGAGCATTGGCCTGCTAAACCCAGGGGTGAGAGTTGAATCCTTGAGGGGGTGATTTGGGGCAAAAATCTGTCTGGGGATGGTCCTGCTATGAGCACGGGGTGGGACTAGATGACCTCCTGAGGTCCCTTCCAACTCTGATATCCTATGCTTCTATGACATAGGGCTTTAATTAGAAGTTTACACTGATAGTAAGTAGTGGTTGCAATGTTAATTCACCTCTTTAAATGAATCCACTTTACCTAGTATTTGCACCTGTGCCAGACTAGACTGGGGCTAGACCAACAGGCTCCAAAACACAGGGGAGACAATACCCAGTGGGAGGTTATATCCCCCTACTCCTTTAAGGCTCTGGCCTCTTTTTAAGGGAAAAGGCCTAAGCTTCCCTCAGCTATAGGCCAGTGCAACACGTTCCCTTCCACACGCCTGGCAGCCTTTGCAACAAAGCAAACAAGGAATTAAACAGTCTTATCTGCAGACCTTTTCAAAGAGAGTCTGACCTAGTCCTTAAGCAGACAAGAAGCATTCTGCTTCTCAGGTTCTCTTGCTATTTAGCTCTGCTCCGCTAATTGCAAGAGGATCCATTTTTCTCCCTTTCTGCTTCCTGTACCCGGGGGGCAGGTGAAAGCCTTCACACTCTGTTTCCAGGGTTGCACAAGCTCTGCAGGGCTGGGCAGCTCCCTGGCCTCGCCTTCAAGCAATTAACCCCTTGTCTCCCTGCTCAGGTATGGGGTATCGCACCTATTTACAAGGCTGATCGGTGGCTAGGTATACATAATAGCATGGCTTCCGCAATGGAAAGTCCAGAGCGCATTTCCATTTAGGAAGAATGAGAATTTTGCTGCTGACTTTAATGAGGACAGGACCAGCCTCTTCATGTGCACTTAATGCTTGGGGTCTAACAAGCCTAAGAGGCCATATCTATGCCAGGCTGGAATTCGACCCTCAGTGTGAACAGGGAATAGACATTGATTCCCACTACTGTCATCGCAGTCTCTTCCTGTGCCCACTTTGGCAGGAGGAGCAGCAGCTCTGGCTCCACAGGTGCCACTCACACCTGACACTAGAAAGTTGTCATCTAAGCTATGGGCTTTTCTGACAATTGCCACTGACTCTGTTTCTACCTGTAGTGGCTTTGGTGCCCTTGGAACTCTCGAGGGGTGTCTTAAAGGGTCATGGGCTGGGGAATTGCCTTCTCTATTCGTTACTTTTAAAAATTAAATAAAACTTATCATTTGACATAAGCAAATAACAGCAAACCTACTCTAAAGTGAAGCTGTCTACCTCCATTCTCTTAGGATTGTTGCAGCCCTCTGATAAGCAACAACCAACAATATGTTTCCTGGCAACTCAGTATCCTTTTTACTTAGGCCTTGGCTACACTTGCGAGTTACAGCACTGTAAAGCCTCTCCCAGCGCCGTAACTCATTCCCCGTCCACACTGGCAGGGCACGTACAGCGCTGTATCTCCCTGGGTACACCGCTGCAGGTACTCCACCTCCCCGAGAAGCATAAGAGATACAGCGGAGTGGCTACGACTCTCCCCTGTGAGTGTGTACCAGGAATCAACCTGCAGTGCTATACTGATCACCTTGTCAAGTGGCCAATCCTCTCCATTGTTGTGACCGCTGCAGGAATCCGGAAGTGCCGGTTTCAAAGCTCGTACCACAGAGAAAAAGCAAACAGTTTGCTGTTTGCTTTGAGTGAGCGAATGAATGAGCAGGGGGCCGGGAGTTCGGAACTTGCAAAATAGAGTGCTGACAAGCTCCAAAAAGCACTCTCTCTCCCCCCACGCCCCGTTTTGAAAAGCATGTTGCAGCCACATGAATGCTGGGGTAGCTGCCTATAATGCACCGCTCCCAACACAGCTGCAAATGTTGCAAGTTTGGCCACGCCACTGCTCTGTCAGCTGTCCGTGTGGACAGACTGCGGCACTTTTCCCTACTGAGCTGTACAAAGACAGGTTTATCTCACAGCGCTGTACAGCTGCAAGTGTTGCCAAGGCCTTAGTTAGGAATTTGTGACCATTTACAAGTTGACAACGACTGTCAGCTGACAATTTGCATCTTGTGGAATAGAACTAAGGACCTTTAACCCCAAAACCATTTTCTCACACACACCCTTGAGCTAAATGGAAAGTTCTTTCTTACTGCTTGTATTTTCTTTAGATGCCTCCAGATACCAGAGTGGGAGCCATCACCAACACGTGTTTAGGTCTGATTCTGTGGAGTAGAGGGGCATCCCAGAGCTGCATAGGAGTAGGGACATGAATTGTTTGGTAAGATTGATTTTTTTCTTCATTGCCTTCCTCCAAGCCCATTGTTCTAGTACCTAACCTCTCCCCCTCAGCTTCCCCACCTTGGACGTGGGGACCAAATCCACAGGTCTGAAGACACTGTACCCTGACCTAAAGGATAGGATTCACTCTTCTCTTTATAATGAGAAGGAAAAAACACCTCATGAGAGGGATTGGTAGCAAGGGTTAATTTCAGAATCTGCACTTACATCTGGCTTGCACTTACATCTAATAATGATATTGATCTCTTAGGGATATTTTGAGGATTCATTAGTTAATATCAAGAAAGTGTGTGGAAAGTGCTAAATTATAGAGCCCCCATTGGCTTAATGCCCATGATTATTTACAAATTGGATCCTAAATCTATATTTCCCCTTTTTCTTTCCTTTTATTTGAAACATTTTGATATGCTTCCTTATCTAAACCGTCCTAAGTCATAGCAGTAATAATCCCGCATTGGCAGAGGGATGTGCTCAGTGACCTGTTAGTTCTTTTCCATCCCTAACTCCTCTGATCTCTAACTTTTGAACACAATACACCATATATTCCAGTAACTGGGGGAGGCTCTTCAGAGAGACAGAATAATCTCACCAGTATAGATTCCACAACAAGGGTATACACTATTGCTTAGCTCTAGAATCTGTAAGCAGATTTTTTTTTTTTAGCCTGCATATTTTTATTTTATGCTTTACTGCTCTGGTGACAAATTTTAATTTATATTTATTTTTTATGTCCAGTGTTTTATTATGTTTGCACTCATCTGAGTTATAGACCAGAATGGGAGATTGTTATACAGTAGTTTACTTTAAAAAGAAATAGGGCTTTTCAAGCAGCTAATACAGGAAGATGTATCACCAGCCTGAATAATTGTGACAACCATAGACCGTATCAGTGCCTGTTTGTTTGCACAATACCCTACTGCATTAAGAAAGCCATCCCAGCTGTCTTGGGCTCTGGAGTCACCCATTTCATCACTTGACACTGCAGCAGATGTTATGGATTGATAACAGACTTCACTTCATTCACTCCACATCTAAGATTACCTCTGGAAAAAAAAAATCAAATACATTATAACACTCCCAGCCATTTGTAAAGAAAAAAATCAGCAATTTATTCTCTCTGTCTCTCTTTCTTTTTTTGTAGTGTTAAATGGTCCCTTTTTGGCTTTGAAAATATATACTACTTGATTTTTATTTACCACGTTCACCGGGTGGTAGGTCTACAACAGAGTAGCCAAGCAAAAGAGAGATTTAATGATTTAATTAAATTAAAACTTAGACAGGTTTTAGGATTATGAGTTACATTCGCAGTATATCGGATGCCTTGTGTTTACAGTGATAGTATGTAAATGTGGTGTGCTCATTGTACGGGTGGCAGAAACACTGAGCAGTTCTTGGGCTAGTTGACAAATGACACTGTGGGGATGTATATAAGCATCCCTCCTGCTGATGTATGATACTCTAGTCTACTAGCAACATACCAGATGATTGTGTAGTTAAAGACTACGTCATGATGCAGACACACAGCAAGAGGGCAGAGTTAAGGTGGTACTTTTCACCATAGCCATTAACTTGGCCATTTCTTGGCATTTTAGCACTTAACTTTAAAATCTTTAATATACATGCAGCTTTACTACTGGAGTCAGACTGTCATTTTACAGCCTGCTCTGTGTATTGGGCAGCATGTAGTTCATAGATTCCAAGGCCAGAAGGAACCATTGTGATCATCTAGTCCAGGGATCGGCAACCTTTGGCACATGGCCCTTCAGTGAAATCCGCTGGCAGGCCGGGACAGTTTGTTTACCTGCAGCATCCGCAGGATCAGCCAATTGCAGCTTGCACTGGCCACGGTTCGCTGTTCCAGGCCAATGGGGACTGCGGGAAGTGGCATTGGCCAAGGGATGTGCTGGGCGCCAGTGGATTTCCCTCATTTTATAAATTGCCACTGATGGAGATTCCACTATGGCCCTTGATAAATCTAGAATCAGTCTAGAGATAAGGTTATCTTAGGACTGATTCTTGCCTACATATTTATACCTGCCTCTGGAAATTTCCACTACATGCGTCTGGCGAAGTGGGTATTCACCCACAAAAGCTTATGCTCCAATACAGCTGTTAGTCTATAAGGTGCCACAGGACTCCTTATCACTGTTAAAAATGCACACCCCATTTCCTGTCTGAATGTTTCTAGCTCCAACTTGCTGCCATTGGATTGTGCTATAGCTTTGTCCGATGGACTGAAGAGTCCATTATCAAACATTTGTATTTATAGGCCATGATCAAGTCACCTCTTAATCTTCTCTAAAGAGGCAACAACCAGCTCAGGCCTAACAGAAGAGGGATTCAAACCTACACAGGTGCACGCTCATTGGGGCTTGACGTTTTCGCCATGCTGGTGAACATTATAGGGCCTCAGAATATTATAGGGCCTCAGAAGCAGGCCAGGAAGCTGATCATGACTCTCAGGGTCTCAGTCTGATTCCTGGTTCCCCTCTGCTCAGTGCCAGATATATCAGATCCACACCCGGTGCAGTGCACATCCCGCAGTGTACGGCTGGCTGCAACAACAGCCTTGGCTCTGCATTCCCTGCCACTTGCTGCCTATATGAGTGGGAGTGAGGGACACAGCAGCCGTGTGGAGCTATTCTCCACTTTTGAGCTGCTGCCCAGTTTATGGTTCAGGAGTGTCAGGAGGTACCATATACCTCCTGGGTCCCAGGCGTTTGGTTTTCGTGGCTTTGTCTCAAAATCAGTCTAAACATGGTAGTTACAGCTCAGTTTCCCTCTGAGCATTCTAACACCCAGAGAAAACCATAGGAGACAGGCCTGTGCTCTAAAAGTTTGTGGTCTAATTGGAGTTGACAGACAAGTGAAGACAAAGCATAAAAAAATTAAGGGAAGATACAAATTATATTATTGCAGGGTTTTGCACTTTAGACCTGTGTGTGTCTTGTTGTTATTTTAAGGGTTGTAAACATGTTCATTTTTGGTAGACGATGCTGCAGGAACAGGTTTTGAGGAGTGACTTGAATTAGGGTGGTGACTTAGCAGACAGATGTTGAGAGGCTGTTCCAAGTATAAAGGGAAGAATGGAAGAAGGCGCAGAGATATTTGTATGAGAAGGAAATGAAAGGAGTATTGATGTTGTTGTCACTAGCAGAGCAGAGGTGGGTGGAGAGAGACTGGGAAAGCAGAGCAGGTCAGAGACATAGGCCTTGGTCAGAGATATGGGCCCATATCCTCCCATTGAAATCAATGGGTGATAGGCACCTAAATGCCTTTGAGTATGTGGGCTATAACCTTACCTAAACTGGGGGTTAGCCCCCATTGTGCCCATTGGGGTGCCCTCCTTACCAGTGCAATCCCCAGAAGCAGGAGTGTGGGTAGGCAGGTGGGTGCAGTGGGTGAATGAGATTAGTTATTTAAATGAGTTTAAATTTGATTGTATCAAAGGGAAGCTCAGGAGCTCTAAACCCATTACCTGCAACTAAAAACAGACACATGAACCCAAGCGAACCTAAAGGTATGAGTTCATATAGCTCTAGTGCTTAATTAAATCTGGTAGATACAGCTTTCAAAGGAAACATTGGGATTCACCATAGAATCATAGAAATGATGCTAAAATACACCCACACAACTGAATCTAGGTTAAGAACATAAGAATGGCCATACTGGGTCAGACCAAAGGTCCATCCAGCCCAGCATCCTGTCTACCGACGGTGGCCAATGCCAGGTGCCCCGGAGGAATTGAACCTAACAGATAATGATCAAGTGATCTCTCTCCTGCCATCACCGACCCTCTGACAAACAGAGTTGGGACACCATTCCTTACCCATCCTGGCTAATAGCCATTAATGGACTTAACCGACATGAATTTATCTAGTTCTCTTTTAAACCCTGTTATAATCCTAGCCTTCACAACCTCCTCAGGCAAGGCGTTCCACAAGTTGACTGTGCGCTGTGTGAAGAAGAACTTCCTTTTATTTGTTTTAAACCTGCTGCCCATTAATTTCATTTGGTGGCCTCTAGTTCTCATATTATGGGAACAAGCAAATAACTTTTCCTTATTCATTTTCTCCACATCACTCATGATTTTATAGACCTCTATCATATCCCCCTTAGTCTCTGAGGTTGTGTCAAAATCTTACTCCGTGGGGTGGATAGTGCGTTTTGCACACCCCCGGAAAAAGGGACACGGCTCTGATGGAGGCCCTATCTCCTCCAAAGCTGCTTGGTAGTCACTTTGCTCCATTTACTAGGAGGCAGGGTGACACCTGCCAAGAGGCAGTGACTCTTTTTGAGAGTCTAGGACAGTGGCTCTCCACCTTTCCAGATGACTATACCCCTTTCAGGAATCTGATTTGTCTTGCGTACGCCCAAGTTTCACCTCACTTAAAAACTACTTGCCTGCAAAACCATATATAAAAATACAAAAGTGTCACAAAGTTGAAGACACAGATGTTGGGAAATGCTGGAATTGAGGTTGCCTGGACAATCTCTATACACCTTCTCCTTGTCTATCTGCATTACCATGCAGTCTTTAATTACATGATTACATATTACTTTTTCCACAGGACTATACCTCATTCCACAGCCCTCAACAGTTGAGAGCATCAGTTACCGGGAACGTCTTGCTCAGCCCTAGCAGTGCTGGGCTCGAGCATGCTCAGTGCAGAGGGAATCTTCAAAGAATTTATCTGCCAAACTCTAAGAAGTTGCATGTGGGCACTGAGATTTTTTAGAGTCTTATAACTTGGCTAATGTGGGCAGTTCTTCTTGGGAAGGTAAAAAGGCACATCCCTGATGCCAAAAGTTAACTCCCTTGCCCCATTTCAAGTCTATGCTCTAAAGCCCGGAGGTGCAAAAGCTTCTCAACCAAATGGTTGTAAGCATTATTTTTTTACATGGGGAAAAATAATGTTTTTCATTCTTGGAAACAATTAACCCATTGTTTCTGAAACTTTAATCAATCAATGTAACACCAATGCTCCTGGGCGGGTCATGGGCAGCGGGGATCGAACCAGGGACCTTTTGATCTTAATACCTGAGCCAAAAGGCCCAGTTCTCATAGCCAAAGCTGTAGCAAACGCATCATTCACTAGTTGATTTAGCCACTACTAGAGGGGGACAGAGCACCCCACCAAGCAGGCATGACTTACAATAATAATCATCTGCGTGAGACAGACATCTGGTATGAAACATTTCTGCTCAAATGGTTAAAGTGGCAAAGTTATAAGCAACTGAAAAGAGGGTCTTATAATTGAAATGTTAGGCAACATTAACTACAGGCGGTGCTACCTGCTTAGCCCACAGAAATATTATTATAAAAATAAATAATTACATTGTCCATCCTATAACCTATGCCAACACAAGGGTCATTCACTACATGGTCAGCAGTTTGCAGTGTTGAAAACAAATCTTCAAATATATTTCTTTTGGAGTAGGGAAAAAGTATTGCACAATAATGAGCCAAATACACTCCCTTCGGTCCTGTGAGCAGTCTACGGGACTCTTCCAACTGGTGAGGATTTGGCCTGATATAAATGAGGTTTAGTTTACCATATCTTTATTCATCTGCTGACTCTTATTTTTTTTTTCCCAAATTCCTCAGAGCGTGACTCTTCAGAGATGGAAATTTAAGCAGAACCCTTTATGGGTTTTTTTTGTACGCACCTGAGTAACCGAAAGAGATGACGTATTGTGTTATCACAGTGGAACGTTCCAACCTCTCCCCTGAAACTAGCTGTTGCTAGATTTGATGACAGATGTTGATGCGGGAAGAACATCGAGCAAAGGGCACTTCTCGCTACGGGCTCCGAACATCTACAATTGCTTGTTTCACACGACTGCAGTAGAAATACACTCTAATGTCTGATAAAAAGGCTGGCAGAAAAAAAAGCGAGTAGATTTCTTTCCCATCTAATGTATAATGAAACATTAATATAAAGTCTCAATGAAACTCCTCAACTGAGGAAAATACAGAAAATTTTCATTATGTTAAGTCAAAGCCTCCAATTCATTTTGTCTACAGTAGAAAGACATGCAACAGTAACTTACTGTAGGCAACATTTCATAAGTTAATATCTAGCCCATTATTCTTGTGTATGTTTCCTGGAAAGAATGTTAGTTTTTCTCTGTTAAATACATATTCCATTAGCTCATTAACTTTCCTATTGTTATTACATTTATTCCCTCTACTGGATTCTGCTGTCAGTTACACGAGTGTAAATAGGGAGTGACTTTTATTGAGGTCAAGCAACTTCTCTGAACTCAGTGGAGTTACACCCAATTTGCACCTGTGTAATGGAGAGTGGAAGCTAGCTGTCTCTGTCGTTCTTCACTCACCTCCCATCCAACCTGACCAGGAGAGTCACCAGATATGAGCAGCCTTGTGAGGCCTAGGACCCCATCATCCTGTCAGAAAAATGGCCAGTATCGGAACAAAAAGGTGGAAGTTGCAACCAGCCTTGTAAAAAGAAGCACAATGGGAAAAACTTCGGGTGTTATTTTGCAGGGAGTGTGGGTGTTGTGCACAGGTCACGTACATCAAGTGGTAATGGGGGCGTGTCGATTAATTGACCATAAGAAATGGACTGGTGTCATTTTGTCACATGAAATCTGTGCAAGACAATGTGTGAGGAAAGGCTGTAAGGTTCTCCTCATGGCCTGTGCCTCTGTGTGGCTATGGGGAAATGGGGATACCTAGAGGCTCATTATTCAAGTAATGCAAAGTTGGCAAACTATGAAAGAGCCCTGCAGAAGCAAATGTCTGACGTACACTGGTCACTAAATTTAAGCTAACGAGGGTCCTACAGGGAGAAGAAGTGCGTGGTGAGGCTGACCCTGGGATTCAGAGGCAGTACGCAAAGAAAGATATGTAGACTCCCATCCAGCTACCCATCTGTCACTGTGTGTTTCCTGCTCTACTGTCCAACTGGAGCCATGGCAAGAACCAACTCTTACCCATATCAATTCTAGCTAAAACAGGTTGTTCTCAGTCCCATAAAAGACCTGATCGAAAGCCCACTGAACTTGATGGGAGTCTTTTCATTGACATCAGTGAGCTTTCGATCAGGCCCCCAAAATTCCACTTGACTGAATACAAGAATAAATACGGGCCTGGAACTGGAATCCCACATCTATCCACCTATATCCCTTCCCATATAGATCCAATTTTGATGGGACTGCACATAAAGAGTTTAGCAGGATTGGAGCACAGTCGCCCCTTTCCCTGCATGCAGCCGGCCAGCTCTAAATACCACATGCAAGCTAGAAAATTAAATAGCTATTGGGCCAGATCTTCAGCCGCTGTCAACTGGAGTAGCTCCATTGAAGAAGTCCCCTCCAATGAAGTCAATGGAGCTACAATGATTTATACCGATTGAAATTCTGACCCTCTATAAACCAAAACCTCTGAGGATGATAAAGGAGACATAAATAAGGCCTGAAGGATGAGAACACTTTTCTGTGCACTGCTCATAGGAACAGAGAGACATATAAGTGAAATACATTTTCTCCTGATTCAGTAGCTCTGCTACACACTCCATTTTAATCAAGTCCTATCATCCTTGTCATATCACTAGCCAACGGTTGATCTTTTATACTTTTTTTTCCTCAGCTCTGTGCACACTCACTGTACATTTCCTCAAGTTGGAACATATCTCTCCTGCTCTTCCCTCCTCCCCTCATTCCATTGAAACAAATAAATTGCCTTCATGCTTTTTGCACTTCCCTGGAAAAAAAATTAGACTCCAGGCCTAGATGAAGTGAAATCCCTCGTATTCCTCATTTGTCCTACTAGGAAACACGTGCGCACTCCTGGAGTCTTCGGCCTGCTCATGGGATGAAGAGCCTATTGGTTGTTCTAACTAAAAGAATTAAGAAAACTAGCATAGATACCTCTGTTGCAGGTGAGTAGTAGTTTTAATACATTCATTTTAGGGCCGGGTCATCTGAGGCACAGACACATTATGTGGCTTGTCTGGAGTCACACTACAGGTCAATGGTAGAATCGAGGCTAGAAACTATTGGTCCTTCTCAGGAAAGGATCATTAGTCTAGTGCTGAAGGAACCAGCAACTCAGGAGAAGCAGGTTTAATTCTCAGCTTTTCCACAGGCTTCCTGTGTGACCTTGGGCAAGTTACTTAGCAGCAGCTTTTTGAAGGTATTTAGGTGGCTAAAATCCCATTAGGTGACTAGCTGCATATTTGGGTGCCTAAATACCTTTGAAAATCTGGCTCTTAATCTCTTTCTGCCTCTATCCTCCATCTATAAAAATAGCAATAACCTACCTTGCAGGAGTCCTGTGAAGGTAAATGCATGAATGATTATGAGGTGCTCAGACACTACAGTGTTGAGGGTCATATACTTACTTCACTACCAAACCACACTCTCTCCTCGGGTTAAAAACCAGCAGTTTAGCTAACCTTCCATATAATACAGCAATAACAGCCTCTGTTATACTCATTTACAAGTTGTCAGCTGCATGTGCCATTACTGACCACAAGGTGTCACGGGCGGAAGCAGTATGACATGCCCAAAGTCGTGCTATTTAAACCTTGTTACAAGCTGGGAAGCTGTGTGCATCTCACTGCTATAGTATCAATAACATCATCCAACCACCTCCTCAATTTCAATTTTGCGCCCGTCCATCAACATGAGTCTTGAAGTCAAGGAAACAAATAGATTCTAAATGATGGGAGGCGGTAAACGACCCCATGAGAAGGGAACAAAACAAAACAAAAAATCAGTGGCATCGTTCATGTGCTTAAAGATAAGCACATATTTAAGTGCTCTGCTGGCTTCAGTTATGTAGAGCCAAGTTATTTCCTGGTGTAAACTGGTGCAGCTGAATAGAGTGGTGCCAGTGTATACCTGGTGACAATTTGGCTCATTTCATACTTTGAATACCAAAAGAGAGGGTGGGCTGACTTTGCAACCACATAAACTGGTTTTACCCTGGTGTAAGTCCATTCACTTTAATGGAGTTACTCCTGATTGACACCAGGGTCACTGAGAAGTGAAGCAGGCACCAGATGTCTAGTAATGAACAATTAATGTATAATTTAGTAGGTCAGATGAAGTTTGAAAAGCTTCCTCTGATTGGCTTTCCCAATCAAAGAAACCAACATCTACGACCACATTTGGAAGCCCTTTCTAGGCTGGTATGATGATGACTCATGCGTTGTTCTAGGCTAACTTTAGCCACTTGTGAAAAGAACCCTTATTTTATTTTAGATGGACCGCAAGCCAACCATTATTAATGAATAGTAAAGCTCCTTCTTGTACTTTTTTATGTACGTTGAATATGTAAAACCTGTTATATTAGAACTATGTCTTTGGCTTGTGAGGTCAATGCTAAATATGCCACTTTTGGATGACAGGGCCTTTTCCCTATCCAATCCCATTTCTTTCTCTCTCTCTCTGTCTTTAGGTTCTCATAACTGTTCATCACCATAGCATCTGAGGACCTAAATTGTAAAGATTTAACGCTCACAATACTCCTGAGAAATAGGGGTGTGCTATTATCCCTATTGTACAGAAAGGGAATAGAGGCATTCAAAGGCTAAATGACTTGCCCAAGGTCACACAGGAAGTCAGTGGCACAGTCAGGAACTGACCCAACATCTCCTGAGTCTCACTCTAGTGACTTAACTACAAGACCTATTCTTCTCTAAGCCCCTGTCCCTACCCCTCCCCTGTTCTATTCCAAACTCAAGGGTCCATATCATATGTCCATGCACATGCAGTGACATAGGACAGCGCCTGGAGCTATGCTGTTCTGGTACATTTATGAGGCCATTTCATCTTGAAAAGTATAGGCCAAATCCTGAAGTCCTTATTCAGAGTTCAAGTGTGGCCTATAGGTACAGTCTTGTGTTTCAGCTTTAGACTGGTGCAGTGTATTTCCTTCTCTACTGAGGTACTTTTATGGCTCCCATCACTGTATTATTTGAACAACTTATTCCTGTCATTGAGGGAAGCAGTGATAAAAATAGTCAATAGCTTGAGATCATAGGCAAATCGGAGGTTGTGATTATCATCCTTCAATCCTAAAGTGACCATCACCTTAATATCTACGTGCCAAAAGATTCCCCTTTCTCTCTCACTGCCAGTGCCACAGGTGGGCTGGTGAGGGTCAGCATGGGTTTGAGGAAAACTCTACAACCAAGACAGTTCGAGGTGCAGCTCTACATGAACAAAGGAAATACTACATTCAACACCAGGAATGAAAAATGCACAGAACTCTGCTCCTCTAGGTTCTTGGCAGAGCAACAAGACCTCAGTTCAGGAGAAGAGGAAATACAGGAGGATGTACACTGCAGTGTTATAGCACAATATAAATTATAATTGCAATAAAAAGGTGTAAGCTAATCAAAAAGGATAGATTCATAAACTCCAACGTCCAAGACCAGAAGGGATGATTATGATCATCTAGTTTGACTTCCTGTATAGCACAGGCTGTTGACCTTCCCCCAAATATTTGGGGATCTCATCATTCATCTCTACTGCCTCTCAAAGCTAACTTGCTACAATTCAGCACTCATGGCATGCAATTGTTTTCCCAGCTACATTCCCCAGCTAAAGAGGAGTTACAAGATGGAAAAGGTGTAGGCAGTAAGAAAAATTGGAGGTAACCAGAAGAATAAAGAACAAAGAATGCTGGTTCTGGAATGAAGTGAAAAAAATATATAGAAACTATTCTCCAAAGTCAGATGTGCCAATTGGAATAGCACTTCAGTCTAGTTTAACTACTTCCATGCCATGTCAACATTACCCAGGAACATGAAAGCCTGAAATGAAGTAAATCTTCTGGGCATACATCCAAAATCAAAACATACTGTTCCTCTTAGAAATAAAGGCCAGTGGGCCATGGAATGCAGAGTGAAACATTTTGCAAATGAAGAAATGGAAGATTGGGTAGGCAGGCAGGTGCATGGGAAGACCTCTGGCTTTCAAAGTGGTGGAAGTACTAGTGAACCCCAACATTAGATTATACTCCCATAGTTTCTTACTCCTCATGCATTTTATTCTACACAGGCTTTGCTATCTTTCTGGTATCAGCAAATGTTGTTAGACTCTTCTTAGCTATTTGATCAGAGTAATGTGCACATTAATAATGTGTTCCATGAAGATTTTGCTCATCTAACCAACTCTTTGGGTCTTATCCACATGCCTTCACATGGTTAAAACAGGGACAGAAGCACAGAGGCTGTTCACTGACTTGGAACGATCTTTATCTCCTTTGCAGCTAATATAGTTTCTGCTGTGTGATCAAGACTCACTGGGAACCTTGCCTCAAACCCACATGTAAACAAGATTCCAGATCTTGAATAACAAGTTAAGGGAAAAGCTGAAAAACCTCTTCAATAATAGAAATATTCACTAATGGGTAGCCTTGACTTTGCAAGCTCAATGATCCCCATTAGGTCCTGGTTGCCAGCAAGCTCCAGAAATTCAGGAAATGTTCTTAGCTTTGTTTATTTGGCTGACAATGTTTTTTATCACAGAAGCCTTTGGAAGGAAGGGGTTCATTTATTTATTTTTAATTCTTTCCGTCTTGCTTATTCCACTCTGGAGACACTTCCAACTACTTGCTTCGCTCGGAAGCAGTGTCCTTTAATGTTTAGAAGAGGATACTGAGGGGTCAAGGCTCTGGAGTTCGTTCCTGAGCTCTGCCACAGATTGGTCAGGTGGCATAAAAATCAGAATAAAATAGAATGTTTAGACTGCTGCTGTACGGAGACCACTGCCTATGCTGATGACCAACGTTGTCGCATCATTTCCTTCTCCTCCCCCATCTGGCTGTCTATATTTACCTATTGTCTTATACATAGATTGTAAACTGTTTCAGGCCGGGATCGTCTTTTTGTTCTGTTTGTAGAGCACTTAGCACAGTAGGGTTCTGGTCCATGACTATACCGCTTCTAAGCCATACCGCAATCCATATAATAAATAGTGACACTAAAGAATGAACTTGAGCAAGTCGCTCAACTCTGTGCTTTAATTTACCCATCTGCAAAATGGCTGTAACACTGCTTGCCCCACAAAGGCATTGGGAAGTTAATTAATGCTAGTGAAGCATTTGGCATCTGGAAGTTTCTTGTAGGCGCAAAGTATTATTTTTATTGAAGCGTTAACATTTTAAAAGATGAAATCAGAAGATGCATGAGATGGTTTCGGGTGGGGAGGGATTAGATGCAGGAATCAGCGTTAAATGGCCACTTGACCTACACAGAAAACAAAATGGTAGCAGAAGGCATTATGATAAGGAGTTAAATTCAGAACTCCAACTCATTACACACCAGAATGTATGATAGTACTCATTCCAGGCTAAATTCTGGTGCCACTCCATTGAACTCCATGAGGGTCACCTGGATAGAAGTGAGAGCAAAATATAGCCCTCATTGGCTGTAACGAACCAAATTCAATGGGACCACTGAAACCAAAATGAATTTGTTTCACTCTATATGCATCCGAAGAAGTGGGCTGTAGTCCACGAAAGCTTATGCTCTAATAAATTTGTTAGTCTCTAAGGTGCCACAAGAACTCCTGTTCTTTTTGCAAAATGAATTTGGTCACCTATTTTCAGACATAGGCATTTCCAATAGAGCTCGAAGATTTGCATCATTAACCGAGTGATGAAATAGTTAAGGTTCACTTCAAAGCCAGAGGAGATTTTGTTTTTCTACCGTTGATTACCCTCTGCAAACACAGCAGGATTTTGTTCTACTATCTAGTATTCTAATTTATTATCAAGTAATGACCACACATAGGATGCATGCCCTTCTTCGGAAAAGACTTACATATGATAACAAGTCCCAGAGCATGAAAAACAATAAGCTAAAAATCATTTAGCGCAGGCCAACATCTCTAAAAAAAGAAATTATCTCAGCTCCTACAAATCACATCAGTAAATTCCCTGGCTCTGTAGACTCAAGTTCTAATGAGAAGTGATTGCTCCCATATAATTTTCTTGATAGCCTGCAGCATTGAAATCCTGCACAACAAATAAGGGCAATTCTCTAAAGACACTATGTAGGTGTGAGAAGAACAGCAGCCGGTCTAATAATAGTGGCTTGGATCCTGAATCATGGGAAAATGTAGGTAGGCTGTTGTTTGATCTGAGGAAAAAAACTGTATCCTTACATTTAAATTCTGAATTATTGTGACAAAGAATTGCTTCCGGTTCTCCAATAAATTGCTTTTAAAGTCCTTTCTAACGGAATATATATTTTTTAGAACTGATTGAAATTTTGATTTTTTTTTAATAAAAAATGTCATTGGCATTTTGAATTTAGAAAGAAAAAAGGAAAGGAAGGAATATTTCAAAGAAATTGCAACCGAGCTCTATTTTGTGAATTGTCATTTTTCAAATCCCAACGAACATTTTTTTTCAAAAGGTTGAATTTTGAAATTGCTTCTCATTTTCTGATCGCCTCCAATATTTATCAATATGCAGAACAGTTACCTGGCATGATCATCATGACTGCGAGTAAAAACAGGTACTCGTCTGAGGAATAATAATAGAGCTGTAAACTTTTTGATAACAATGAAATTGTGTGAAAATGGAAACAGACGTTCTCAAATTATTGTCACACTTGTCTCAATTCTCCAATCAGTTGAACAGAAAAATCGTCATGCTTGAACCATCAAGTCCTTGCCCTATGTGCAAAAGTTTTGCCCTTGTAATAATATTTTGCTTAATAAGAGTTGTATGCCCAATACTTCCTGAACTATCTGAGAATTCTAGGTTCAGTGGTACTAATGCTCCAAAGGGAAAGTCTAATGGAAGGCATTTGTAATGTTAAATGTGTTTTCCAAGCATTCATGCCAGAAATCTGATTATAAGAATTATGCTGAATGAGGCCCTGATCCTGCAAACATTTAAGCATGTGAGTAATTTTAACCACATGAGACGTCATACTGTCATGTGCTTAATTGTTTATAGGATCGTGGGCCCAATCAACGAAAAGAAACTTATCTAACCAATCACAATGAAACAGTGACCTTCAAATAACAAGCCACATTTTAAAAGTAGTAATTAAAACAATTAATCAAATAATTTTGATTTATGAATAAATCCAGGAAAATCATGCACTGTTCATGGACATTCTGTAAACACAAAAGAGGAAAAACTAATTGAATAATTGATTTGTTGTGAATTATTATTTAATGCCTAGAAATCAAGTGGTTTAATAAAGATCTATGGGAAAAAAATTAAATTCCAGAGATTTTGAGAATAATTCCTATAGACACCCTATTAAATTTACAGAGGAGCCAATTGATTTCATCCTTATTAAATTCTATAAGACTTTTCCATAAGTATTTTAATCCTAAACTGAATGTAGAGTGATTTCTTAAACTAGTACTCATCAGAGCCAAGCAGAAAAATAAGAAATATATAGCCACTGACATTTCTCTAATGATACTGTACATTTCCTTAACCTCTATTAGGAGGTGAGAGAAGATGAATATCATAGATACTGAGGGTTTTCTACTTGAAAGTAATACAGTACATCTGGATTGGTGAATGCTAAATAATCAGTCTTAAGAATCTGACATACTGAATTGACTGGTCAGACTACTCAATTAACGGCTATAGGTATCATATGTGCCTTCTATCTGAAGCATTTACACGTGACATGGGATCCACTAACATGAAACAAAATCTCTGACCCTTATTTCTGGCAGTAACAGTAGCTGCAAGTACTTAATATGTTGTGGGGCTCTTGTTGTGAAATCTCTCTATTTAAATATTCTGGGAGAGCTATAAAGAGTTTAACTGAATATAGTGCAAATCTAATATTCATAATCCTTGATGTCTCCTGTGGTCAATTTTACAGCGAGCCATTTAATTAACCTTCATACTGTGAAGCATTTCATAAGTCCTCGGTGTCCTGCATAAAATTCTTTTCTGATAGTGTCCTAGCAGAAGATACTATCCTGTCTAAAGGTAAAAGTAGGGGCCCAATCATCAGTTGGTGTAATTAGTATATCTGATTTACACCAGCTGAGGATTTGGCTGGGAAATACATTTTATTTGCATTCGATTTGTAGAAACTCACTGAAACTGATACATTTCTTGATGATTAAAACTTTTTATAAACAACAAACTGTAAATTATGCAACTGTATCCAGTATTCTGGATTTAATTTTATGAACTGCACTGCAAGTCTAAATGTCCCCCTCCACGCAGTTAATCAGATTAAATAAAGGCTACAATACCCGATTATAGAAAACAACAGTGCTTGATTCTTCTCTCAGTTACACCAGTGTAAATCAGGAGTAACACCAATGAAGGCTATGAGGTTACAGAGGTGGAAGTGAGTGCATGCAGGATATTCCAGGAATATGTCCAAGATTTGCCAAGGTGACTGGGGATTTTGGGTACTTCAATTTTTAAACGCTTATGTGGAGATACATTAGAGAATCCTGAAAACCCACCCTACAAAAATCAAGTCCCTTTAAGGACCTGGTTCAACAAAGGATTTAAGGCCATTTTGGGGGACTTAAAGTATCTCAGATTGGGAGCCCACAAATTAAGGCATGTAAATGCACTAGTCACTTTGGTAAATCTTGGCACATCAAATCTATACTGGAGCACATATATATACTGTAAAAATGTTTTGGTTGGAGAGAAACATATGCATATTTTTGTGCCACTGGCAACCACAAACATCCATTTTTTTAACGTTTATTTCGACTGGAAGCAAACAAACTTCGAGCGCTCTAAAACAACATGAGCGCCAACTGCATTTAAAACACAAAACAACAACAAAAACTCATGTTGCAAAACCTCTGCAAAATGGCCTACCCACCAAAATGAGATACAGTTAAATATGCATGCTCATAGGTATCCTACTGTTTGAAAGTATATGCATTTAAATGAGGATTTGGGATTTTCTTTATATCCCTTTTCAAACAACACATATGAAAGGAACAGAACTTTAAAAAGCTGGCTTTTCAAGGAGAATAAAACTTGGCATGTCATGCTTCTTCTAATATGTTTTTCCTCAGTCTGACCTTTGCTCTAAATTTATATCATGGAAGTTTTTGGACTGTAGGACTGGGAGGTAAATGTTTGTCAGTTTCATAAGCTTTTCTGGAGAATACCCAGCTTCAGATCCAGCTTTATTTAAAAAAAAACAAAACAGAAAGAAATATTTTTCATGCCGCTTCAATTAGGCCCCCGGGTGAAGATCATACAGCTTTGAAACTGTTCCGTTTTGACAAAGTTCCAAAGTGCTGCACACATTAGGGAAAACTAGAGTTTGCTGTAATGTAAACTGTTTAACATGCACTCTGGGGTCAAATCTAAATTTTCCCAAGCGTTTGGGTTTGTTTAGACATTAGAACATGGCTTGGTATCAGTGAATAGGAAAACTTTAATGTTGTGGGTGGGAATCTACCATATTTCTTTGTTAAAGTTCCAAAGGCTACTGCAATAAAAATATTCATTTACCAAGGGGGCTATTGTGATAAGCATCCGAAGACATTATGCATTGGTGTGAAAGAAGCAAGCAGGCACAGACATCAACATTGCGGGTGAAAAGAAACAAGTCTTCCTTTCTTTTTTTTTTATTCCTTTGTAGGAGTTCCAAAGTCCAGTTTTAAATGAGGGTTTTTTTTCAGGGTGGTCTGGTTATCTGTGCTCCCATATTTTTCTGATTGAATATAACAAAGATTGAATAGCTATGAGACTCGCTTAATTCAACAATAACTGCATCTTTTATCTCCGTTTTCCAATCGTGCCCTTTGAACCAACGCATGCTGAATTCACCTGTAGCATCTAAAGCACACACAAGAGGCCACGCAATGTAAATCAGCATTGCTTTATTGGGCCAGATCCTCAGATGGTGTAGAGTGATGCTAACAGAGACCAGCTGAGGATCTGTCTCACAGATTTCTCTAGAACTACGCTGGACTGGCCTAAAATATTTAGCATTATGACGCAATGGTCATTAATAATTAAATTTATACTGCTATACAATAATAAAGTATCACCAGTAAATAACCTTCTGTCACAGGGTCATGCTACCTGCCACTCGGCAGTGCCCTCTCCTGGCTCATCTGAGGAAGTGGCTCACCACTGTCCAGGCCCCATCTGGTGGTCGCTCAGTCCATTGCCTCAGTCACTTGCCCTGTGGCACCATGTCGCTGGTCAGGAGCTGTGCCTCTCCTGCATGGCTTAGCCCTCCATCCAAGTCACCATTGTCCTCCCCTTCTGGGGTTTTATCAGAGTCTCTTTCCTCACAGTCTCAGGCAGGCTCCATCTCCACTGTGCTGACGGCTCCATTCCCACAGTGGCGGGCAGGGGAACCCAGATCAGGCCTCTACACCAGTTCCCAATCCAGGGACCCTCAAACCAACAGTTCTGGTCTATCCCTCTCCGACTTTACTGCTGCTATCCTGGACGGCATCCTATCCTGCCTTTCTCAGGCTCCTACTCTCCCCACACATCAGGGAGTGTGACTGCAGGCACAGATGGTGACGCCGTGGGTGCTCTGGGGCTGGAGCACCCAAGGAAAACAATAGTGGGTGCTCAGCAGGGCCAGCTCTAGGCACCAGCAAACCAAGCACGTGCTTGGGGCAGCACATTTTCAGGGGCAGCATTCTGGCCATCTTTTTTTTTTGTGCTTCGGGTGGCAAAAGTCTAGCGACGGCCCTGGCAGCAGCAGTGCGTCGTGCCCTGAGGCTGCTGCGGTTCGCCCCGCGGGGGAGCAGAGCCCGCACCTTGTGGCTGGGCTGGGCAGGCTCCGAGGGGGGACACTAGGGCTGAGGGCCGCCCCACGGGGCACACGGCGCTGCCTGCAGGTGCCGCAGGGCGGCCGCCCCCCAGCGCCGCAGCCGGGGCTGGGCAAAGTGGCCAGAAGCAGCAGCAGCAGCGGGGCCATAGAGGGCGGGGCGCTGCCATGTGGGGCCTGCGTTCTGCTCTCCGGGGCTTCGCTCCCTCTGGGGCTACCCTGCTCCTGGCCGGTCCTGGAGGTGGGAGCCCTGGCTGGAAGGATCCTGGGCTGAGGTGCGGCCCGGAAGCCCCGCTGCTTACCCCGACCCTGCCAGCATCGGACCAGCTGGAGGCAAGGGGGGAGCAGGCAGAGTTAGCACTGGTAGTGGGGGGAGCCCAGGGCTGGGGTGGCAAGGGGTGCGGGTGGGGTGAGAGCCCAGTGCTGGGGCAGCAGGGGGTGCAGGTGGGGTGAGAGCCCAGCGCTGGGGCTGCAGGGGGTGCGGGTGGGGGAGGGCGCGGGTGGGGGGCGGTGAGAGCCCAGGGCTGGGGTGGGGGGCAGCCAAAAATTTTTTTGCTTGGGGCAGCAAAAAACCTAGAGCCGGCCCTGGTGCTCAGCACCCACCGGCAGCCCTGGATCAGCTCCTCCCCATCCCTTCCAGTGCCTCCCACCCATTGCAGTCAGCTGTTCAGCGGCATGCATGAGGCACTGGGAGGGAGCGGGAGGAGAAGGGACAGGAAGAAGTGCGGGAGGGAGCAGGGCAGGGGCGGGAAGGGGCAGGGTGAGGATAAGGGCTTGGGGGAAGGGGTGGAGTGGGGCAGGGCCTGGGGTGGAGTGGAGGGTCGAGCACCCCCCGGGAACTCGGTGCCTCTGACTGCAGGCTCACCTCACCACAGCAGCCCCCTCTCTGTCCTCAACTCCTCGTCTGTATAGAAGCCAGGCCTGTTCCTGCCCAGGTGAGCTCCATTCTCAATCTGTCTCATTGCCCCTTAGTTCCCCAACAGGTGCAACCTAAGGCTAGATGGCCTCTCCTGCCTCTTTAACCCCAAGCATGCTGGAGTGAGGTGAATGCCCCATCACACCTTCCTGCTTTGATTTCACATTCCTACAAAATTCAGTAAACACTTTAAGATCTTTGCCTGACATTGGAAAATACATCTAATTTTTAAAATTCTTGCTAGGAATCGAATCAACCAATCCCCTAAATACAATACATGGATGGGTGCTGATTCAATGACAGAATATGCAGACCTTTACCATTATTCAGTGATACTACTCAGGTGAGTAACTGCACATCAATGCGAGTAGGGAGTTCGCAGTTGGTTAGGGTGACCAGACAGCAAATGTGAAAAATTGGGCCGGGGGTGGGGGGTAATAGGAGCCTGTATAAAAAAAAGACCCCAAAATTGGGACTGTCCCTATAAAATCTGGACATCTGGTCACCCTACAATTGGTTCACTGTGATAGGCAGCATACTGTGTGTCATGACAGGTCTGCTGTGACAGGATGGAGTAATGCAGTGGTCAGTTAGGTACCATTGTGACTTAACTGGGAGCCAGTCCTACAAAATATAGAAATCAGACCTTCAGTGGTTCAAAATTGATGAAGCTCCATTGAAATCAATAGAGCGTCACCAATTTAGACCGGTTGAGGATCTGACCCTAGTTGTGGAAGGATGAATTGGCCAGATAGGTGTGCTTTTCAGATCCTCAACTACCCTTTACCTAATGAGCAGGATTCTCATATACACTAAAGCTCAGATGCTCTAGGGTATTTAGGTGTCTAACGCCCATTGAATGTACTGAAACTTTGAGGGAGGAGGATCCCAGAGCCCTGGCTCCAGCCTGAGCTCGACTGTCTACACTGCCGTTTCACAACCCTGCATTCTGAGCGGCGCAACCCAAGTCAGCGGACATGGGCCAGCCCCGGGTGTTTAATTGCAGTGTGGACATAACCTTTAAGGCCAGAGCAGCGTCAAGAGTCCTGAGTGTAAATGGAAATCAGACCTGTTGGTTTACTAATCCTGTGACGCTCCCAAATCAGAACAGTAGCACTTTAAACCCCTATGGCACTTGCTTGGCACAAGTAGCATTTGTCAACGGCTGATGTAAAGAGCTGCACAGAAAAAGCAATTTGCCATGTACAACAAGTTTGATCAGTCCTTCGAAGCCCAGGCAATATGCTATGTATTCTTGGGTGCCATCTGCTCCTTCTCTGAAATTAATTCATTGATCTATTGTCACTCATTTCAATGGCACAATCTTCAGCAAGACCCTAAAATGATATTTACTCCCTTCAGACAGCATTAAAGGGTACGTCTATACTTACCTCCGGGTCCGGCGGTAAGCAATCGATCTTCTGGGATCGATTTATCATGTCTTGTCTAGACGCGATAAATCGATCCCGGATCGATCCCAGAAGTGCTCGCCGTTGACGCCGGTACTCCTGCTACGCGGAGTCGATGGGGGAGCCTGCCTGCCGCGTGTGGACCCACGGTAAGTTCGAACTAAGATAGTTTGACTTCAGCTACGTGAATAACGTAGCTGAAGTTGCGTATCTTAGTTCGAAGTGGGGGGTTAGTGCGGACCAGCCCAAAGAGTAGGCCAGCCAACCTGATCTAAATACACACCTTTAAAACCATAAGATCCATAGCCAGACAGACAAACAGGTAGATGGATAAATAAAAATCCAGGGCAGTTTTCTTTTCCCCTGGCAGGGCCCATCCTGAAGAAACCTAACAAAACACCGAGGACTAGATCCTCTGTTGGTATAAATTAGCATCCCTCTGTCGGCCCTGAGTAACTTACGGTGGATTGAGCATACTTTTGTAAAGTCAAGTAAAGTGCATGGGTTATTTTCTCAGCTGGTGGAAATCAGCACAGTTTCATTGATTTTAATGGAGCTATGTTGATTTACTGTAGTTACGTATTTTCACCCCATGTGCATAACACAAAAATTAGACAGCATTGTTGTTTTCGGTATACTGTAAAGGCTCCTTTTTTTTCTTCTTTTTCATTTGTGTGTGTTTCTTTTAAAAAATCTTTCTTCAGGCCAGTAGATTTGATTCTGAGCTCACAACAGGATTACTCCATTAACTTGGATAAGATTGCTCTCAATTTACTCCAGCATGGGAGCAAAATCCAGCTCAGCGTTTGTGGCTCAAAATCCTCCATAAACATTTCAAAGCTGCAGCTAGACTTTGAAAAACAGTCCATGAAACACTTCAATACATCGAGATGTAGATCCTTTCATCTCGAAGTCACCAGTTCAGATGCAATCCAGGTCAGAAGTGGCTGAAAGGGGTCCTATCTAGCAGTGGTTCAGAGGCCTACATGAGATGAATTGCTGATCTTAGACATGGCACACACCCGCCATCATAAGTGGACACTGATTGGTAAATCTTGGCAGTCTCTGTGGAAGCACGAAGGACCGAATAAGTAGGAAGACTCTGGCTTTCAGAAATGATCCTTCCAAGCATGCTTGACTTGAGATATGTTGGAAAATTTGCACAACTCCTACACGTGGTAAAAAACGGGAGCCCCATCTCCATTGCTGTCCATCCAAGATCTTTTCATGAGCATTACATTTGTTTTTTAAAAAAGGGAGAAACATATATATTTCAGTACAGCAGATATTACACGTTTGTACCATAGCTCTTGGACTAAAGATTCTCTTGAATAAGGGTGCATGACTAGTGTTGCTTTTATGTCCTAATATGTTTGTTTATTTTTTTTTTGTGGGGGAGAAAATAAATATGCTGTTGACATTATTGTAACTATTAATCAAATTTGGCCAGGAATGAAATGCCTGAGAATTCCGGCTCTCCTTAGATTCCATGCAATAGCAAATGTATATTAAAACATGAATATATATGGCGCCAGTAGCAGTAAATCTGTTTTCATGTTAGAAGCAAATGGAAATGATTTGGGGCTTTATTAGGAAATGGAAGCTTGACAACCGCCAGCTCCAGAGAGCTCTATGGGTGGCCTTGACTCCGCGGCCACAGATCCCTTGTCTGACTCAGATGCAGATCTTAGTTCCAATGGAATAACGTGAGATCCCTTGTATATCACTTCCCCACTCCTCTTGTCCCCCCAAAGCAAATGCAGTCTCATGCTGAGAGCGGGGGATGGGAGCTAGGACTCTAGGGATGTGTTCCTGGCTCTGTCTTCGACTTACTGTGCGGTTTTGGTCAGTCTCCTAATCCCTTTGTGCCTCAGTTTACCTACATATAAACTGCACATAATAACATTGACTGCCTGATGTGTGAAATCAATAAACTAATGCTTAAGAAGTTCTTTGAAATCTTCGGATGAAAAATGTAATGCATATATTATATATATGAGTGCATGTTTGTGTGTGTGTGAGAGAGAGAATACACACACTGGATATACCCCACCCTATATAGGTGTCTTCATGCTGATGTAACTTGAGAAGGTGGGACAGTGGGCAAAAGAAAGCAGAATTTAAATTCCTACTGAATCAGGATTTGCTGTCAGGATGATGTAATGGATCCATGTGCTGCTGACCACATACAGAATTATCCTGGTCCTTCTGCTACAAAAACAGAGACTTCTATCACTTGAGCTAAAGAAATTAACTTCAGTTAACACTTGAAGTAGGTCCTTTATCTTCCTCTGTGGTCCATCCACTATACAACCACATACAGATACGCTACAATGAGAAGAAATCATGTATAATTTCCCACTTCTCCAGGCTGCTGTACCTCTATCTTAGGTGGCACTGAGCAAAATAAGAAAACAGTTTTCAAAGAGGAGGTGGGGAGTCATTCGAGTGTCTCATGTGGATGACTGTGCAGAGACATTGAAAATTCCAGAAGAGCCCCATCCAAGACCAGGATTAAGGTCCACACTGCAATTAAGCTCTGTAGCAAACATGGGATTGTATCAGAATATCAGCTTTCAATTAGGTAATAATAGTAAGTCTCTAGCCCTCATGACTGTGAAGAAAAGCTTGAACACATGGACCAAATCAAGCAGATGCAGTGATGCCTTCCTGAATCTGAAAAGATCCTGAGACAATAGCTCTTAGAAGGAGGAACTATCCCATGCATTTCTATGGGCCACTTCTCTCGGGACCCCACCTATGCCACCCCATCTGAGGGCTTTATGAGTGGCAGGGGTGGCCCTGCCACTGGCAGATTTAACTAGAGCTGGGTAGAAAAAGAAAATTCTGTGTTGCAGAGGTTTTAGGTATTTCAAAAACTGGTTTTGTTCCAAATCAGGATGAAAACCAGCAATTTTAAAGTTTTCCATGAAACAAAATGGCACCCCCAAGGCAGTCTGCCTGGTGGGCCTCTAGAAGTCATGGGGTACCTGAGTTGGGCCAGTGAGCTTGTCAAAAATTGAACTAATACAACAAAATGTTTAGATTTTGATGAATCAGCAAATTCCAGCAAAACATTGTTTTGCTGGACTATTTTTGACCAGCTCTGGCTATAACCCAACTGATGGGGTAAATACTTAGGGGGATTCCCTCCTTCTTCATCTATACCTCCTTGGGGTGATAAACAGGAATCTGCTGCCACCTCTGCTGGTGCTCCCATGACTCAGTCCATATCTCTAGGAGGGGACGGGCCCCTTTACCAGTGGTGGAGGGCTGAAGCTATGGGGCAGGGGTGGCTGGGCATGACTGTTGTGTAGTGTGTCTGGGCTCTGGGATAGTCTTGATCCAGCTCTGATCCCATCTAATCCAAAGAATGGTGGCCAGGATGCAGATCCTCGAGATTGCTTTGGGTAGTGATGGGGGTTGCAAAGTAATTGAAAAGGACGCATGCTCATAGCAATGACAGAGAAATGGAGAAACCACTCCTCACTTCTCCAGGGGAGACATATTGAATTATGAATCGTTTCCAGAAGTTTTGTGTAGGATTCATTTTGCATTATGGGGATTTCCCATTGACATTATGGTCATTGCATAAGCCATATGAGTGAGGTGAGCCACTGGGCTATGATCCTCAGTAGGTTCCGATGTGACATATACTATACTTCTGAAATAATAAAGGCTTCATAGGATCTCTCATTTGTAACTGAACCAAACAACTATTTTGTTCATGCACTGCAGAGCCAGGAAATATTTTCTGGCGAATGGACTCTCACCTACACTGTTTAGAGTGGCTGATCTCATTCCAGTCATGCTGACATGACAAATAAATGCCCCAAAGTAAAACAGGAAGATCAGATTTCCAGCAAAAACTTAATTCTGTAAAGGAAAGATTTTCTACCAAATCCAAAAGGGATAAGGAACTGTCCTTCCAATGTCATGTAGCATATAAAAACCAGGTCGCTCTATGAGATCTGTCCATTATTCAAAAGGCAAAGTCTTTAAACTGAAATCAAAGTGATTCTGTTTTATTAGAAAGCAACAGAGGGTCCTGTGGCACCTTTAAGACTAAGAGAAGTATTGGGAGCATAAGCTTTCGTGGGTAAGAACCTCACTTCTTCAGATGCAACTGTTTTATTAGAGTTGCCACAGAATCTGAGACCATATTTCATTCTGTACTTTGAGAGACAAGGTGGGTGAGTTAATATCTTTTATTGGACCAACTTCTGATGGTGAGAAAGACAAGCTTTTGAGCCACACAGAACTCTTCTTCAGGTCTGGGAAAGACCTGAAGAAGAGCTCTTTGTGGGATTCAAAGCTCGTCTCTCTCACCAACAGAAGTTGGTCCAATAAAAGATATTAACTCACCCACCTTGTCTTGTTAATTAATCCTGGGACCAGCTTGGCTACAACTACACTGCATTCTTGAATGGATCTAATTTACATGACACTACAGGAACATAGGAGCAGATCATCAGTTACTGTCAATTGGTGCAACACCATTGACTTAAATGGAGCTACACTGGTTTACAGAAGTTTGGGATATGGCCCATGGGATTTCCCATTTGAGAGCAGAACATCACTCAGCATTCCCTCTCTAGAAGTGAGCAATATTTGAATGTTTGGACAAAGGAGAAAAGGGCCCAAGGCTGAGCCCACTGCAATAAATAACAAAGTTTCCGTTGACTTCAGTGGTATAAGATAGGTCTATAATGGTTATATCCTGTTTCCATTTTACTCAATGGCCAAACTCCCACAGATTTCAGTGATGCAATGCCAAGCCCTTAGCCATTTTGTACATGGGGGAGAACTTACATTCTACTGACATCTTTCCATGCAACAATTCTGTATCCTTGGCTCTGACATACATTTCAAATAGATTCCTAGTCTCCTACTTCTTTTCAGAAGGAAAATGTAGTTATCTTGAACACTAAGAACAAGCTAATTGATAGGCAGTAGAATGTCGCTGATTCACTCTAGACCCATTGCAGATTTCCAAATTTGGGGACTGATCCTGACTGGTGTTGGTACTTGTCACTGAAGTGAATGGGAGTTATGGATGCCTGGCATCTGTCCAGATTAGGATGTTGGTGTACTAGTAAGTTAACAAATGTGATCCTTCATGAGAGGATCCACCATGTCGCCAGCCACTGCTACCTTTAAGCCTTCCTTTTAAACATACATCTAGATAGTCTAGATGACCTCTTGAGGCTCCTCCCAACCCTACAGTTCTAGGACTGTATGATCTTCTATAAAGCCTATAAACCCTAGTACTTAGGATCTCAACCTCAGGGGTGTCGCAAACAGGTGTCAGGGCTTCATGACCACTCTACCCTCCCCATATTGCTGAATGGGAGAGGGTTCCAGAATGGAAAAGGTTGAGAACCACTGACCTCATCTTCCCCTCTTGGCAACATTATCACAAGAAACTCAAATTAGAACGTACATAATCTTTTAAGGCTTACATATTACTAATCAAAGTCAACTTACAATTTCATTGTTTTTCACCCTCGTCCTCTTTCCTGCTACCCTTCTGATGTTTACTAGCATCCCTCATCAAGCCTCATATAGCAAACATAGAGATATCATGGGTGTAATTCTGGCCCTATTGAAATCAATCGGAGTTTTGCCAACAACTTCAGTAGAGCCAGGATTTCACCTTTAGGGCCCAATTCTGAACACTGTTACAACCTCATCCATAGTTACCACTGTGCTGAGTCCTATTGACTTTGGTGATTGCTATATTTCGCAGGATCACTTCCATGCTCAATCCTACAAAGGGATCTACACGCACAGATCTCCCTTACTTGTGGAATGTCGTTGAGCCAGAGGGTCTGTGCACGAGGCATTGATGTATGCTTGCAGAACTCTTTGGAAGATCAGTGCTTTAGACTGAATTTACTTTTGAGACAGGAATGTTGTCATTTTTGATTTACACCGGCGTAAATCTTCAGCAGCACTAAAGCCTATGAAATTCATTCTTATCTCACCTTTTTGTAAACAGGAGTAACACCACTGAGGGATGGGAATTATACTGGTGTAGAATTGCTATCAGAGAAGAATTAGACCCATTAGAGCTGATCTAAATTAAAATCCTATGGACATTTTCGAGTTTTTGGTTGAAAACCTGAAAACTGAAAGACTTTACCCCAAACCCAAAAGATCTTATTCAAAATCTTTTGGGGGTTCTGGCTGAAATATTTCAACCACCAAACCAAACCAAACCAAACCAAACCAAACCAAAGAGCCCATGTAAAGTGGATGCTTTGAGTGAAAAATTTGACTTGAAAACCCAATTGCCTGTTGAAAAACAGTTCCAACAGGAATTTTTGACTAGCCCCCTGGCCCAGAGATTTCAGTGGAATTGCTTTAGATTTACACTAGTGCAAATGAAATTGCAAGCGGGTTTATTAACTTCACTCAGGATTCCGCTCAATTAAGAATCACGAAATGTGGCCCACTGTCCCTTATCTTTGTGTAAAGTATCATGCGCATTATAAATAATATAAATAATAGTCATGACACTTCACAGCAGCCTCATGTACTATCTTTTATGAAAAGTGTAATAACCCTGCTGAAAGCAGGGTGTGTTGTGTGGGAATTACAGATTTGTAGCTTAGCAATGTCAGAATTAGTGAGGTTCCAATGTAATGGAAATTTTACTCCTATTAATACATTTCATAGGAATGAGTGAAGAACTGGTCTAAGACATGAGTAAAAATGATCCCATATGAGACATATTTTTCATCTTCTAATGTACATATGCCCACTTCAGTAGGACAATTGCTTTTAATGCTTTCATTTATGGACCTAACTGATTATGAGCAAAATTTGGGCCTCGTGCATATACCAATGGAATTTCCATGCACACAAGGAAAGCAGAATTTCAAAGTTCATATCCACCATGCAGAGCTGAGTACAACATTTTCTCTCCAATAAATTATAGTGCAATGTTTGCATTGGAAAGATCAGACCTACAATAGCTGTTGAGTCAGGCCCATGACAATTGAAATAACTTTTCCATGTAAATAAAACATAGACAGAAAGAAAAGAATCAACTTTTTGTTTCAGTTCCATATATTTGTATTTCTGTGTGTCAAAAATGCTTCATTGTACCATTTTATGAACATATTAGATTATGTCATTGGATGTCAGATTAGTGGATTCTGCCAAAGGACATACACTATGATGATGGGTGATCTTATAGACATCAGATAGATTTGTTTTTGCCCTAATAACAGAAACTTCCCATCTGAAATCTTAATCCTGATTCTTTTCCAGTGGCATTACAGCATTAACACACTTTTTAAACAAAAACATTTTATTTATGCTGTTTTTATTACATCTAGAAAAGATTGGAAGTGTTGAAAACCATTTCAGTAACTTTACGCTCTCAGACCTTCTTTCATTAGTTCCCTCATATGAGTTGGAACAAAGGAGTGGGATGGATGGAATTAAAGAATATATGTATGTGTGTGTATATATATATATATATATATATATATATATATATATATATATATATATATATAAAGAAGTAGTGATCAGACATTACTGATAAGAGAAACCAGTGGTGCTCCTGGGTGATGTGTGTATTCAACTCCAAGCTGACTCCTCTTATGCTAATACAGCCAATTTCCTCTTTTATTTCATTTCTGGAGCCTGAATCTGTGATCTCTGATAACGTTCCCAAGGATACCGCCTTCACTCACAAATGGGGAAGCAAGGGGGGAGGGGAGGTAGGTGACGGAGACATGTAACTCGCAGAGAGCACTAGTGGATGAATAATTTAAAACTCCGCCCGGAGATTTGAGGCAAAACGAAGAGATAAGAGACACCACAGGGTCTTCTCTGTTTATTCAGAGCTTCATCTTCCAATGACAGGTGACCTCCAAGGTCAAGGGCATGATGGGAAATGGAACCAACAGTGGGAAAAGGTACTGCATCCCAGAAGGAAGTAATGATTCACTTTATGTCAAATGAAAAATTGATTTTTTTCCTTGCAACCTTCTCCTCTCCACGCCTCCTCCTCCCCCCCCCCAGGTTTTGCAAAGAAGTTTTGGGCCTGCTTCTGAGCTCATTCAGCAAGGTGGGTGTAAATCAGTAGTAAATCCACCGGCTTCAACAGAATTACATCAATAAGATAAGAATCAGCACCTTTGAGTAAGAAGCATGGTGTCTGTGTCCATTTACAAGAAGTATGTTTTGTTTGTAGTTTTATCGAATCAGATATGAATATGGATTGTGCATAAGAAACAGTACTGGCCAGATCCCAGCTGATGTAAATGTCATAGTTCTATTAACTTCAATGGAACTACACTGGATTTACATCTGCTCAGGATCTGGCCCCATATCTCTAAACAAAATATCTTCCCCTAGCAATTTTATTCCTTCATTTTACATATTCTGTATTAGTTTTAAGGTATTTACTGTCATTTTTTAAAGAAGGCTGAAACGCTCTATGTTCTCCAGAAACATCCCAGATCCCTAGGCAATATAAGAGCAAAACAATGCACATAAACACATCTAAATCATGTTGTTCACTCTTTCACTTAATAAATCCGCAAATTTAATGTTCCTTTGTGATTAGAAAAATCTGAAGCCATTCATCCTGGTCATATTTATATTGTTAATTTTAGGATCTTACACATTCTGACAGTAAGAAATAACCCTATAAGAGTTCTGTTCCACATTATCAAAACCTTCTGCTCGGTCATTCCTATTTGTTTCAATATAATACAGCCATGACCTCTACAGCAAAAAAAGGCAATGTCAAATGTTTCTCAGTGCTGGTTTACATTTCCCTCCCTCTTAAACTGCTGTTTCTGCTTTCCTCTGTTTGAATGTTACCCATGTTTTCATTCCTGAGCAATCACATACCTTTTATCTTTTTAGATAAACATGAAAACACACCAAGGTCACTGCCCGGTGAGAAGTTAAGTCGTAGCGTGACTGCCACCCAGTTGCACCATGTACAAGTTCCACACCCTGTTCCCCCCCATCCATTACTCCTTTTCTCATAAATACCCCTTCGAGGCCTTGGAGATGTAAGGACAAGTCACAAGAATGACTCACGTCACAGCTTGCCACACAGGGTGCCCGAACTAGTTAACATAATCCATGCGTAGAGGAGCGCGGCGGATTGGCGCCACGCTGCCTGGACTTCTGGCATGAACCTTAGCCAGCTCTCTCCCCCGCAGTCCCTTTAATGTTCTTGTTTTCAAATTTATAGCCTACTGGAGCTAGTGCACTGCACACACTCATGGGACAAATCCTGAGCTTCTCCCTCCCGCAAGTCACCCATTGGCTTCACTGGGACTGCTTATGTAGGGGAGGTGGCCCACAGAGTTGTATGGCTTTCTGTATATATGATGTGCATATTATCCTGTTTATCTCAGCACGGCAAGGCAGAGGTCCTGATCCTAAACTCACTTATGCCAATGCCACTAGGAAGCTCTACCCATGTCAAACTGGTACCGCTGCATAGAGATGGCGATTAGGCATAATGAGGTTGCAGAGACATTCCACACTAGGGACAAGCCCTGGGTAGTAGAGGTTGAAAATAAAAAGCCAGATCCTCCTTGATGTTGCAAGTGAATGAGGGACCCACCTGCACGTATGTAGCAACAATAACATGCATTGAAAGGATGGTCTTTGCCACAGGTAGCTTGATAATAAGTGGTTATATAGGCTAATGATGCATCCAACTTCATGGTTCATGAAAATTTATGCATGTGCATATATGTGTATACATACACACACAGTAGATGGTGGTTAACTACAATCATAGAATCATACAATTGTAGGACTGGACGGGACCTCAAAAGGTCATCTAGTCTAGTCCCCTGCCCTCAGGGCAGGGCTAAGTATTATCTAGACAATCCCTGGCAGGTGTTTGTCTAACCTGCTCTTAAACATCTCCAGTGATAACCCTCCTATTAACAACTTTTGATTAATTGAAACTTTTTGCTGGTAGTTGATCCTGCCCAATTGACTTTAATGTTAATTGGTCTGGATATTGCCAACAGGCATGCAGGCTACTGACTTTTTTTTTTTTTGCCATGCAGCCCTGTCCAGTGCCCCCACTCCATGTGGAAAGCTTCAGCCACAGGCAGGTTTATGGGAGTGCAGCCCCAGAAGGAAGTGCTCAGGCTTCACGGTACCACTCCCTGTGTTCTCTGGAAGTATCCAGGCACTATGGCTGGCAACCAGGGGCACTGAGATGTGCTGAGCCTGGGGTGGCAATGCCAGAGCAGGACAGAGCCTGGAGAGGGTAGGGAGAAGTACTGTGTAGCCCAGGGGTGGGCAAACTTTTTGGCCCGAGGGCTACATTGGGGTTGCAAAACTGGATGGAGGGCCGGGTAGGGAAGGCTGTGCCTCCTCAAACAGCCTGGCCCCCACCCCCTCCCACTTCCTGCCCCCTGACTGCCTCCCTCAGAATGCCTGACCCATCCAACCCCCCCTGCTCCTTGTCCCCTAACTGCCCCCCTCCTGAGACCCCCTGTCCCTAACCGCCCCCTGGGACCCTACCCCCATCCAACCCCCCTGCTCCTCGCCCCCTGACAGGCCCCCTGGGACTCCACGCCTATCCAACCCCCCCATTCCCTGTCCCCTGACCCCCCTCCATAGAACCTCCGCCCCATTCAACCGCCCCCTGCTCCCTGTCCCCTGACTGCCTCCCGGGACCCCCCGCCCCTTATAAATCCTCTAGCCCCAGCCCACTTACCACTTACCACGTGGAGCAGAGCATGCAGAGCAGCGGAATGGCTGCGGGGTAGGGGGGACAGCGGGGGAGGGGCCGGGGACTAATTGTTAATCATTTTCGCTGTTAAAAAAACCATGCTTTATTTCTCATTTGTTTGGCTTCAGTTTCCAGCCTTTCATTTTTGTCATGCCTTTCCTCAACAGATTAAGCAGTCCTTTAATACCCAACATTTTCTCCCTGTAAAGATTTTTATGCAATATAATCAAGTCACCTCTCAGTCTTCTCTTTCATAAGCTAAACAGCTGGAGTTCTTTAAGTCTCTCAATGTAAGGCATTTTCTCCAGCCCTCAAATCAGTTCTGTGGCTCTTTTTTGCACTCTCTCCAATTTTTCAACATCTTTTTTAAATGTCAGCACCAGAACTGTAGGCAGTATTCCATTATTCATCCCACCAATGCCATAGCCTGAGATAAAATCGCCTCCCTACTCTTCTGTTTATTATTTAGGGATCATATTAGCTCTTTCTGCCACAGCAGCACTCTGGAAGATCATGTTGAATTGCTTGTCCGTTCTGACCCCTAAGTCCTTTTTTAAAGTCACAGCTTTCCACAATACGGTCCCTCATTCGGTAGATATGGCCTCTGTTCTTTAGATGTATAACTTTGCACGATAGGGAGCTGATGCGCAGGCTTGCAAAAATTGTACAGAATGCCTGGTCAAGAGCAGAGACCTGCTCCCAAGTTTGCCAAGTTCCAGGCTAGCACTTTAAAACACTGAACCATCCTTATTTTCTGTAGGAAAAAAATGAAGGAGGTGAGGGTAGAGGGTTCACAGGTGAGGGAATTCATTGCATAAAGTGCACTGTGAAAGAAGGCATGGAGGTGCTCATGGGAGAAGTGGCCAGTAGAGTTTGAGACCATTGGTGGAGTTGGAAGTCGAGGGCTACTTGATTTTTAAAAACAGCTGATACAGTATAAATTGCAGAAGACAGTTGTGTAAAAACAATAGGCTGTGTTCTTTTCTTACTTACCACGGCTCTAAGATCTCCACTGGTAGAATTACACTGGATTTGCACTTTTGGGGGGAGAGCAGATGTTAGTCCATTCCATGGTGAAACAAATAAAGCATTCCATCAATAACTTCATGGCTGAAGAAATATCATGTGTGGAGTCACACGATTCTATGCAATGTAATGCAATCAGTTCTTCCTGTGTCACCTTGGGTTTTATATCCATGTTATTTACTAATGGTGATGGACCACATCCTACTCCTGGGGGAATTCTATGCCAAAAATTTAAAAATTCTGCACCAAAAAATAAAAATTCTGCACACCATATTTTAAAATTCTGCATATTTTATTTGTCAAAATAATGCAATATAGTCACACTGGTTTCAATTATTTAGGTAATGTATTTGACTACAATACAATGGATGGAGAATGGCAGTGGGGAGCATTGGAGGAAATCCCCAAATTTCCTTAGATCTTGCCTAATAGTAATGTAGCTAGGCTTGACCCTTTATTTCTAGTTATTAGTCAACAAATATATGCAGCCATATGCTCTGTGTTACATCATAGGCAAATGAAGAGCAAGTGAGGACTGGGGAATCAAATTCACAATTTATATTGGCTGCTGACCATCTCCAGAAAGGTCAGTAGCAAACAGTTCATGGAGTACATTCTGATAAGAATTTTTTTCAGTCCAGAAATTTAGACCAGTTCTAATAACTAAAGCACTATAAGAATGTATAAGGCCATATTCTCCTTTACACCACTCTGGCCATGTAAGGGACCTTTAAAACTTTTACATCTGTTTTACACTCCTGGGGGAATTCACAAAAATAATGGGAGCAATTCACTAAGCAGGCAGGCTGCTATGTTCTGCTCTGCCTGAGGGGACAGAGCCTGCCCCACGCCTACCTACTCAGACACACCCCAAAGCCCTGCCCCTCCATGCCGAACATGCCATAATAGTGAGCGAGAGGGACAGAGTGTCTCTCTCTCTCTCTCACATGCACAACTGCCCACCCCTTCACCTCCCCACCTTCCCCACTCCCCAGTGCTGATTTACATCTCTTTTGGCTGCTCTGGGCACCTGAACTGACCTGCTTGTGCTGCCGGGGAGGGGCATGTAACTGATCTTGTGGCTTCCCTTAGTTCCCTGATCAAAAGTCATTTTTTTGCGAGGAAGCAAAGAAATCTGTGGGGGACATGAATTCTGTGCACATGCAGTGACGCAGAATTCCCCCAGGAGTAACATCCTCAGATGGTATAACAAGCCATAATTCCACTGAAGTCGATGAAGCTACACTTATTTGTGTCAGGCAAGGACCCTGCCTAATATTTCAATGTATTTCTGTGTACACTTTTAACTCAATCCACACCCGCCACACCAGGAAACTTTAACACTCCATCAAATCATTTTTACCTATCCTTGTGTCAGTGGTTAACTGTTTAATGATTGTTTATCATATTTGAATGTGTGAAGTGCTAAATATTAAATGTCCCCCAAAACCAATACCTGTTCTCTAAAAACAAAATGTCTCATCCCATAGACTTTAGCCAAAGAGGCTGATTGAATTTGCTAGGAGCTGGGTAGGTTCCTAAATCCTGACTTCCTGATAATACTGTTAGTCAGAGTTTTGGACAGAAGAACGGATAGAGAGGACTCAGGCATACTCAAAAATCAAAGTTGTGAGGCGATAATAATACCTCTAACCCTAATCGAAGGGTGTTTTCCCTCTATGACAGATTATATTTCACTGTTCACAGAGCTAATAGCTGCCCCTCCATCTCCAGCACTGCCTGAATTAATTTGTGGCAAAGAAAACATATTGACGTTTAAAACAAACCATTTAACAAACTCAGCTTGCATGGCTTTCCTTACTTTTCCATACAGTACCGCAAGCATCCATGTGGTTAGCAAAACACATTTGTATTGTGCTCTGAGTAATTGTCAATGGGGGAAAATTTCCCATATGTTTATAGATTGGCTTGTTTCACTGTATTGCAGCTGACACCATGATTGCGCTCCCATTATTAAAACTAGGAATGGATTAACCCAATAAAAGAAGAATCAAAAAAAGAGTTTGGACAATATTTTTTCACCTTATTTATCAGCTCCATTGGGTACCTTCACTTCCAGATTATGGCTGGTTCAAAAGCTTGGCTAGAAGATTGCATATGATCCCGCCATGCTGATCCATATTTCTACCACAGGGGCTGACAGCTGAAATCCTGGCCCTATTGAAATCAATGTCAAAACACCCATTGACCTCAGTAGGGCCAGGATTTTACCCAAATACTGCAGTACTCTGTTTCTAGCAGTCGTTTTCTTCATTTTGCAGAGATGGGAGCAGAGTTGCAAAGACGGTCAAGACCATGTCGGAAGATCCCCTGTGCCACAGCTGAGAAGAGAATCAAGGCCTCCTAAGTCTGGTTCATGCACTCTGTCTACAGAAGCAGACTGTTCCAGTCAGATCTGAGCAGCCCTTTCAGTAGTGAAGGAATAATGCTGATGGTCTCCACAAATAGTTCCTCCAGTGGGTAAGTCTTATCTTAAACACGGGACCCTGACTCCGGGGTTAAAGCAGGAACAGAGGATGCAGAAAACTAAGCAGTTCTTGGCTCCATCAGCTGTTGAGAGGGGGAAGACAAAGGGCTTCATTTTTTCTTTCATTTAAAATGGCTTTACCTTGCTGTAACTCTATTGACTTCAGAGGATTTATTCCTGATTTACACCAGGGAAAAGGAGAGGAGAGTCAGGTCCCAAGCCAATATAATAGAGACCGCCTGTTCTGAGAGAACAACTGGGTTAAGAAATGACTTATACTGTATGTCCAAGAAGCATGTATAAAGGACAGGGTGGGAGTAAACAAGAACCTTCAATTATCCAGGCCTAGACTGGATTACATTAAGTGGAGGAAATAAGGCTGGCAGTATGTTTGTGGATCTGGGACAGGATTGCTTCCTAATTCAATATGTGCCACGACCAACCAGGAAGGAAACCATATTAAAGTTGTGATTAAGCATGATTGAATACACAGAGGTAGGGGAAAAGCAAAGATCACAAGCTCAGTAGCTCAGGGACAAATGAAACAGAAAAGCCAGAGGGAAGACAAATGGCCCCTTCACTGAACTTCGGTGAGGCCAGCAGAGAAAATATTTGATTTATACTATTTTATTTTAAATTTATATTTGGCACTTGTTGTCAGGGTGAGTGGGTGCCTTGACATCGATAAAAAGAGGACATTGCAAATCAATAGCCCACAAAGACCCTGCTTTCAATAATAAAAACAAATTCCCTTGAGAGGTCAGTCAAAGCCCAGTACGATAAATAAGGCGTAGTCTACACTTAAATGGTTTGCTGAAATAGCTATGCTGGCAAATCCGTCCTAGTCTAGATGCGGCTTATACTGGCAAAAAATGGTTTTGCTGGTATAGCTTATACTGGTTTGGTGAGCAAAATAAGCTGTGCTAGCAAAGGTACTTTTTGCTGACATAACTGTTCCTACACTAGTGCTTTTGCTGGTCTAGAAATATCGGGGGGAAATCACACTCTTAGCCAATACTGAAAAGTTTCTAGTGCAGATGTGGCTTTAGTTATTCACTGTGTCCTGGTTTCCACCAAATCTGCAGACTGACTGACTGTTAGAAAGATCAGGTTCTAAAGCCATGCAGTCCACTCTGAGAACACCCAGCCAACGGATGTGGAAAGGTTAAAGTTCTGGAACTAACTGATAGAGCAACCCCACTGATACCAGGGTGAATCTGAATAGAATAGAAGCCCCTACAATGGACACAGAGTAAAATGTGCTCCCTGCAATGGTTTGGTTCCAGGTCATGCAGAATAAAATGCAGGAGGGTAAGGTTCCAGGGCAAGAGGCAGATTAAATTAATAGAGATATCCTATCTCCTAGAACTGGAAGGGACTTTGAAAGGTCATCGAGTCCGGCCCCCTTCCTTCACTAGGAGGACCAAATACTGATTTTGCCCCAGACCCCTAAGTGGCCCCCACAAGGATTCAACTCACAACCGTGGGTTTAGCAGACAAATGCTCAAACCACTGAGCTATCCCTCCCCTGTAGAAGTGGAATGAATAGAAAGGAGGAATATGTAGGCATCAAACTGTATTTATAACAGGACAATTGGATGGATAAAGCGATTGAGGAAACTACATTTTCCACTGATGATGTTGTACTAGCCCTAATGTCCCAGCCAAATTCCAATTTGAGTAAGTACATACTGCATACCTGAATTCCTGCAGAACGCAATGGCTGAGATTTCCAAAGCCAACTAGGGGATTTAGATTTGATTTCAGTGGGAGTTGCTCATCTAACTCCCGGGTGGTTCTGAAATTCTCAGCCGATATTTTTCACTTCTTGCATCAAGGTATTGTATGCTGTTGCTGTGCTGTGTTGGACAAGTATGGTGTGCCACCCCAGAGGTAGCATCGTTTCAGGGAGAGGTTAAGTAACTTGTACTTTGCAAAGTGCTTTGGGAGCCATCAGGCGGAAATTTATTATATAATTATGATGTGTTATTTTAATTACTATTAGAACATCATTAACCCTTCAGTGTTGTACTATAAACATAAGCAGTGACAGTAACTACTTACGCTGGTCCTGAAGGTAAAACAATTGCTCCAGTGACTTTGCTTTTCCACATAAGATATCAATTTTTGTTCCATGTGCAGCCCACACATTGATGCAACCTCCCTTCCTTTCCTTTGGTTCCCAGATTTCATAAGAAAAATAAAGTGCCGGACTGGGAATATAACAAATCGGGGAGGGGGAGTGGGGGTGTGAAGAAAATGCCAGTTGACAAAATGGAAAGAAGTCATGAAAATTGATTAAAGGAAGGCGGAAATAGTAGAGGGAATGAAAATAAAGGAAATTAAGATAATACATAAAAGAGGCAGATAACTTGAGAATGAGTCAGCAGGGCCATTAAAAAACAAGTGTAGGAGGTATGATGACAAATGAGTTGGAGTTTGCCAAGAGTTTTGTTTCCCCCCAAACTTGTTAAAGGACTCATGCCTGAGGCTACCATACTTGTCCTTGAGGGTGGATAAGAACATAAGAACATGAGAACGGCCATACTGGGTCAGACCAAAGGTCCATCTAGCCCAGTATCCTGTCTTCCAAAACTGGCCAATGCCAGATGCTTCAAAATGAACAGAATAGGTAATCCTCTAGTGATCCATCCCCTATTTCCCATTCCCAGATTCTGGAAAACAGAGGCTTGGGATGGTAGTTTGTCCTCTGAAAGGCACCTCTTCATCATACAGAAGTTATTGCATTCAATACAGGAGTAATTAGATGAAATGCTCTCAACTGTGATATTCGGGAGACCAGAGTAGGTGAGCTAATGATCCCTTCTGGCATAAAATCTATGATCCTGAAGGTTGCAGCACCATAACTATGAAGAGTTTAGGACTCCTGATTCAGCAAAGTACTTAAGCATATGCCTTAAGTTCATCCCTGTTCAGCAAAGCCTCCTTTATTTCAATAGATTTAAGCATGTGCCTAAAATTAAGCATGTACTTAAGTCTTCTGCTGACTCAGGCCCTAGGTGATCACCAAGCCAGCTATGATCATGTAGGCATGACGGTCGTTTTAGTCTGATGTTTTATACCTGAGGAGAGGGCAAAGATGCAGGAAGTATCACCATCACTGGTTAGCAGTAGACAGGTACATATGGAGTCAATGATGTGTCATGGGTGTTCTTGGAGCTGGCAATCATAACTTCTATTATAACGTACTATAGGCTTATATGTCAAAATGTCAATGTAGAGTTGACATGTCAGTGTAGGGTAGTAGAGGAAAATGTCAATGTAGAGTAGTAGAGCTGATGGAGATCCTTGCACTTCAGGTCACCATTATCTTCCAGGGTGGGGACTGAGGGAAAAAATAAGTAAGTGATACTTCAATGTTCAGCCCTTAATATTTAACCACTTTCTACCCAAGGATCTGGAAGTGCTTTATAAATGTTAGTGAAGTAAGCATCACTACACTTCTGTGAGGTAGACATACTCCAACTGGCACTCTATAAATGCCTATGATATAGATGGAAGTATTATTCCCATTTTGCAGATGAGGGAATGGAGGCACAGAGAAGTCAGGTGACTTCTCCCATAATGCAGGAAGTCTGTGGCAGAGACAGGAATAGAAACCAGATCTGATTCCCTGCCCAGCACCTTAGTCCCAACACCATGCCTCCCTTCAATAACCCATATATATGCGTAGGCTCAAATTTGCACCTATACATTTGCAAGCACAATTCATTTATGGGCAAGGACTTGCTTGCTTGCCCCTCTATCTGATTTGAATCAGAATATGTTTGAACTTGGGGAACACAGCCCAGACAAAAATGCATTTGTTAACTCCCATGAATATTCACAGAATCATTTTCTCTGCATCCATCCATGTCTTTTAATTGTCGTGGCAGTACTAATGACCACAAGTGTTCAAAAATCATGAGCCAGGGCCTAAAAAAATCATGAGATTTTAAAATATCAAACATATTTTAGTTCTTTTTATTTGCCTTCTGTTTTTTGCGTCTCTAGGGCACACTCTTGTCACAATATCAAGCTTTCTGCCATAGCCACAAGGACTAGAAACAGATTTTTCTCACCTAATCACAGGCCTCCAAGAGGTGGAGATTTAAAGAAACTCACCAAATACCAGAGATTTGCAATGACATTGAGGAGGTTGGCAATACTGGCATGGAGCTACTACTGTTTGAATTGTATTCATTTAGGTTTCACCAACACAGTTCTGGGGTATGGAGTACCCTATTTTCTTTTGAAAGCCAAAATTATTATTCATAAAGGAAAAATATCCCAGAGGTTTATTCAAACTAGCTTGTTGAAATAAACTTCAACTAGCACTGGGATGATACTATTAAAATGAAGGCTGGATCAACCAGCTATATCTATCTAGCAATATCCAAAATAAATATATATTCTATTGAATACTATTGTATATAGATTCTTATACCACTGTCATCACCATAGTATCTGAGCAACTTGCAGTAGTGATTAACATCTGTTATGTGGGGTTCATTCTCTCTCTCTCTCTCTCTCTCATTGTCTCCCAGAGGGAGAATTGCGTGTGCAGTGAACCATTTTGTTTTGGTAGGGTTTTGGTTGGGGGATTTGTACATGCTTCTCTTTGTTGATACTGGAGAAGGCAGTTTGAAGAAGTGTGTCTTTCGCTTGAAGTGGAAGGTGATGAGGTCTTCAATGGCCCTTAATTCCTGTGGGAGTTCATTTCACGGTCATTGACTGTTCCCCAAGAAAGTTCTGTCTTTTGACTTGATGAACTTTACCCATATGGTAGAAAGTTCCATTTTCCCAGAGTAGCAGCGTTGTTGCCTATAGCAAACATGTCACATAAGATGAGTAAGGTAGTCCAGAAAGTTAACCTCCACTGAGTTCACTTCTTTTCATGCTGGCCACAATCCTTGTTGTTTTTTCAGTATTTACCTTTTATGCTTTTTTTTTGGCTCATGGTGTGATTTGTTTCAGAACCCAACCTGAATGACCCAATGACATGATCAATAAGAAGTCATGTTCAATAGACAGATAAGTCTAGCCTGTCAAATTATATTTTACAAATGTTGAACTCAGCTTGTCTTTTCACAGAAGGAAGGTGTATGTAAAACAGTTGCATGCTCACTCCAGTATCTGCAGAGAGTTTTACCTTGTAAAACTATGGTTCAAAACCACATTAATTAGGATTTTTCTTCTGATGTCATTTACCAAAGTGTTCCAAGAGGCTTAGAAGAGAATAACATGTGAAAAACTCAGCTCATATAAAACAACATAGTCCCACTGATTTCACTAGAACAGGGCTGCTTACCATATATTATCACACAGGCAGTCCTCTTGAAGTCAATGCTTATCTAGCTATGTTAGGTACTTATATCATCCCCATTTGTTGAATTCTTCGAGGGCCTCACAATCGTTAATGTACTTATCCCTCACAGCATCCCATGAAGAAGTATGATCCCTATCTTACAGATGGAGAACTGCGGCACAGAGAGACTAAGTGACTTGCCTGAGGACACACAGAAAGGCGATAGCAGAATTGGGAATGGAATTCTGGGAATGGAACTAGGTACCAAGCTAGCAGTATAACCACTTGACCATCCTCCCACTTTTAGAGCAGCTGAAGATCTGGTACAGTATCCAGTATCCCCCTGCTCTAGCCTGCAGATCTATATCTGCTGGAGGCATGCTACTTCCACACTGCCAGGGGACCTATTTCTGAGCCAGTTATGGCCTGAAAATATGCCCTTTGGTCTGCTTTAGTGGCACAAAAGGAACAGAGCATAACAGAGAATTTATCCCACGCATTCTAATACACTGTTCAACAAGCGTGAGATGATATTTTGCCAGATATGCATTTCCTCAATGTATTGCAGTAAAGACAAGGTTATGAATGGCCATAGTCATTTATAAAAAGTGAAATAATATTATCCATACTGAGTAAATATGTAGGGCCAGATCCTTGGTTGGTATAAGTCATCATAGCTCCATTGAAGTCAACACAGCTAAACCACTGAAGTCAATGGAGAGATGTTAATTGGTGCAGCTACCAGCTGAGAATTTGGAACCATATCCCTGACTTTTCATGATCTAGTGCCCAGGGCCAAATCCGGCATAGACATTAATGGGAATTGCATTAACTAAGCCGTTGTACACGGCTTTGCAAAGTAGAGATTGAGTATCAAGCTACAAAGAGATCGGAGAGCTTTAGGGACTGACTCCTTTCTCACTCACATCAGCTTTACAGTAGTGTAACTTCTCTGGAGATCCTCATGATTTAGAGTGGTGGAAGCAAGAGGGGAATCCCGCTTTTAATGGCGGAATGGTTTCCCCACTTCATAACCTCCAGCTCATCCATTTGTCTTGGATCACTTACAATATGGGATAGTTCGTTATTGTATCCAATATCTGCTTGGCTTATTCATAATTCTTAGTTGTCAAATATGGTTCTCTGCTTAAATTTAAGTAGAACTTTTCTGCTCCCAAAATTAGTGATGATTGGCTTTTGCCATCTCTTTAAATGGTCCCTGTTTTGAATGGATATTTGCTGAATATCAGGGCAAGTCAACTCCGATTACTCTGATTAGTACTTACTCAGTGGCTGAAATGTGCTAGGGTGTAAGGGAGGAGGATTAATCTTGTTTGAAGATTAATTATTGGGAGATTGTTTAAACCTAGCCCTGGAATTATCAAGCTGTCTTCTCATTGATAAAGAAAAGTGCAGGTCAGGTATATGTACTCACTTTATGCTCCTCGTTCTTTTAATTACCTAATGATACAGATAGGATTTCTTACATATATTGCAATCATGGCATAAAAGAAAAAGACCCTTGCTGTCATCCCCTAATGAAGTAGCTCTTAAGACAAATGGGAGAGCACAGGAGATAAGTTTGATCTTCATATTTAGTTTTGCCTTGGAAAAAAAAAGTCATAATCTACTATTCACCCCATGCAAATGTCCAGCATAAGGTCTCTGTACTTCTTGATCTCTCATCAGCCCTTAAAATCGGGCTTAAGTGACACTTAAGCCTTATGCTGGATCATTGCACTGGGGTGAGTGTCACCTTGTGAGAAATCGTGCAGTCAGTGGGTTTTGTATGTACATGCAGTAGTCCATGGTGCCACTGGATGGCAATGGCTGCATTTGTCACTAAAAACTTTGTTTCAGTGCTGCAGCCACATTGCTCTTCAAAGCAACAAGAGCCCAATCCTTCTTCCTCTGAAGTCATTGGAAGCTTTGCCATTGTCTCCAAAGGGAACAGAATAGGGCCCTTGGTTCTGAAGACATAAACCCATAGGGCTTAATTGTCTCCTGTGTCTAAGCTCTGCTCAGGGCAGGGTGGGGAGGTCAGGGAATTGATTCTGGCTCACGGTTCTTGTGCGGCCTCTGTCCTCAGTGTCAGAGCAGCCTAAGGGTTGCTCTAACTTATTTTCTGGAGGCGGCCATGCCCTCTTCAGCCCCATCTGCCAGGCTGGTGTTGGAGGTGGCAAGTGCGGGACCTACCTCTGCTGTATTTATGCCAGCTGAATGTTCCTCTTCATACTGGGAATTCTCCACTGACCATTAAGAGCTAGAATTGCTCCCCTTCGCCTCAGCTCAGGGGCTAATCACGGCCCTTACTGACATTAATTAGTTTCTTATAACACCATGGAACAATGATGGTATAGATGTTAGGGCACTATTCCATGGCTCTAGAAATCCAAATTCAGTTCCCAACTTGTGTATAGACTTCCTTTGTGATCTGGGCAAATCATTTAGTCTCAGTTCATTTTACAGATGGGATAATGGCACCTCCCTGTGTCACAGGGGTGCTGTGAGGTTAAATAAACTGAACATTGTGAGTTGTTCAGATACTATGGTGATAAGTACCTGAAATAGGTAAATAAGTATTCACATCGTAGCAGTACTTGTGTGAATAAGAATACTGCAATCTGTCCCCATGTGAGTAAAGTTATTCATAAAGATTTGCAGGGTGCTATGCTCTTTATTTAGAAATAACAGGCTGAATCTCTAGCTAATGAAGATAATGGCAGCTAGGCAAGCCATTGAAGTCATCAGTTAATACCAGCTGATTATGTGGCAACATCCCAAGTGAGCCGAGATGATCAAGAGTCAAGGGAAGAGGAGAACAGGGAATAGAACGAGGGAAGAAATAAGGAACCAGAGGACGGGAAGTGGAAACGGGGATAGTGGGGGTGGGGGAAAGGTGAGTGAGCTATAATCAGAGAAATAGACCCTACTCCGCTACACCATTGAAACAACCTCTGTTATTTCTAAGTGCCTGGAAGTTTCTATTTTTCTTGCGCTATTCTATTTTTTCTTAAACACTTCCCCTCAGTGTCCTCCCTCACTTCTCCCATACCCAGGATGTTTGACCTTTCAGTGGTGATTGCTCATAAATTAGCCGACCTAGGGCAAAGTACTATAATTTTGAGAGCAGGCTGTAAGGAGAATGGATTGCAGTAAGCATGGATTGCGCAAGTTTAAAGGTGTCTTTTTTTAGCCCACCCAAAAATGCTGAAAATGTAGCCATGTTAGCAATGGACAGTGTTTGCAACAATGTGGGAAACATCTCCCTCATGACTGAAAAATTATTTCCAGCCAGGGGGAAGGAATGACCCTTGAGGCTTGTGAACAAACTGGCTTGGCAGCCTTTTTAATTGATCCCCAGAGCAGGAGGAAGGTAAAGGGTTGGTGAGCTATTTGGGTTCAGTGGGACAACTCACATGGGGGAATGTCCATGGAACTATACTATTCACTTCATCTAGATACTCTTTTGGCCCTCATCACCACAGTATCTGAGCACCTAACAATCATTAATGGATTTTAGCCACACAACACCTCTGTGAGGTATGGAAGTACTACCCATCTTTTACAGATGGGGAACAGAGGCACAGAATGGGGTACAATGACTTGGTCAAGCTCATACAAACTCAGTCAGGAACTGAACCCAGGTATCTCTCTCCATTGGGCCACCCTTCCCACCTTTTCCTGAATAGAAATCACCTACTTGATTAATATGATGGCTGTATGTGACCTCAAATTAGCCTTTATGGTGATGAGGTATTCCTGGGCCTGTCAGGACTCATTTGCCTTGGAGCTCTCTAGGCTAGCAGTACTCTCTACAGGTCCTATTCACCAAGTCTAAGGAATCTGAAGTTTGATATAATCTTGTAACACAGCTTGAGGTTCATTGCCCTTTTGCCATTTCCAGGAGACAGAAGGTGCCTTATCATGACCCTTGAGCACGCTCCCAATACTCAGATTATAGGTCTTTGAGATCTACCAGCATGGTCACAGAGGGTGTACTGAAAGTGAGGTTAGATGTTCTCACGAGCTGGTGACAATCTATGACATTTTAATCACAGCTAAATACAAGGTGGGACAGATTGTTAAGCATAAGGGGCTAACACATGTTGCAGGAGACCAGTTAAAGTAAAGAGGGCAGTTAACGCCTCTGCAGTCATAGGACAAAGGAGAATTAGTAAATTACAAACCATTGTGTAGCAAGGAGGCGTGACATCCCTTGGAACTTGACAGGGAGGAATGGCCACACATCCCTGGTGGGCAGAACCAGGAAGTCGTCGCCTGCCCCGTCGGAAGCAGAGGGGCAGGTCAGGAACAGGAAGTATAAAAAGTGGGCCCTGCAGCTCAGTTGGGCTTGAGCTGCTGAGGGAGACAGGTGTTTCTCCCCTGCTGCCAGAGCGGGATGCCGAGGAGGACCGCCGCTGCCCCGAGGACTTGCCTGAGCTTCCAGAACCTCCCGCCACTCCAGACACAGAGGAGCTGCTGGGACTACTATTGGCAGTGTATCTGGGGGAGATGGAGGATGACCCCTGGATCCAGGTACACCCCGAGGGGAGGAGAGGAAGTAGCCATGACTGTAGTCTGCGTTGCTACTTGAAGACAGGTCAACATGTTGTGGCTGGATCCCCACTGGCCCAGTGGTGGAATACTCCGCCACTGTTAGGGCATTGGACAGGATCTGGTGGAGTAGTGTGGGCCCGAGTGCAAGGAGACCTGTGTTTACCATCCACCAGAGCTAGGATGCTAGACCCTGTACTGCTCTGCCCTGTCTGAGGGCTAGAGCCTCGGACTGCTTGGTGCCCCACCTTGCCTAAAGGCCTGGGCCCCTAGACTATTCACTGCTCTGTCCTGCCTGAGGGCTGGAGCCCTAGACTGTTTGGTGCTCTGGCTTCCTTGAGGGCCTGGGCTCCTTGACTACTTACTGCTCTGCCTGAGGCCAGAGCCTCATGGACTGTTTGGTGAACTGCCCTGACTGAGGGCCTGGCTCACAGACTATTGACTGCTCTGCTCTGCCTGAGGGCCAGAGCCCTAGACTGTTTGGGGCTCCCTCTTGCCTGAGGGCTTGAGCCCTAGAGCCTGATTACTGCCCAGCCCCACTCAGAGGGGTTGGGCACCAGAGACAGCTAATTTCCCGCTTTTCCAGAGTGCCTTCTTAGGAACAAGACAGTGGGCCGGCGTAGCCTCCCTCTGAGATTGACAGGGAGAGATGGCTATGGACTCCTACTATTGTAATTAGCCATAAAACTCTACTGAGTGTCTCTATTGAGCCTGTGTTTGGTTTTTTTTGTGCTTAGCAGAGTTATGAATTTAAGCTCCAAGGATTGTCTTTGGAAGGTGTTGTGCAGGTTTCCTTTGAGGATGAAGACTGGACCTTGTATTTAGCTGTGACCCTCTGAGTACTTTTTTCAGACCTGAAAAAGACCTGTGCAGCTTGAAAGCTTGTCTCTTTCACCAGCAGAGCTTGGTCCATTAAAAGATATTACTTCACCCACCTTAACTATCATTTTACCCATTCCCTATGATGGAAAGCATGACTTAGAGCACTAAGATTCTAAACCACAACAACGTGAGTTAAAACTCATCGGTTGTTCAGGGTAGCAAACTCATATACTGTGGATCAGACATAGAGTGGGACACATAGCACATGCTGAACAGTGAATTACAGATACAGTTCCTAACAAGAAAAACAACGACTGGGCCCAGTCCTGGAGTCCTGACAACAGTTGAAGTTTTGCCTACATCATAGCTGCTGGATCAGTCCCCCTGATGGCATTTGCTACGGTATGTCTAATGTTTATCATTCCCTAAGGGAAAAAAAATTATTATGCAGACTAAACTTTCTCACATGCCTTCAATTACATCAGTGTTTACTACAGAAGCACTTCTTATTTTCCATGCTTCTAAGTGATGGTTTGAATTCAAACAGTGGAGCCTGGGCTTAACTTTGATGTTTCAAAAGCCTAAACACACACACACACACACACACACACACAAGAACGGACATACTGGGTCAGACCAATGGTCCATCTAGCCCAGTAAGCCCAGTATCCTGTCTTCCAACAGTGGCCAGTGCCAGATGTTTCAGAGGGAACTAAAAGAACAGGCAGTTACTGAGTGATCCATCCCCTGTCGTCCAGTCCCAAATTCTGGCAGTCAGAGGTTTAGGGACACCCGGAGCATGGGGCTATGTCCCTAACTATCTTGGTTAATAGCCATTGAAGGACCTAGCCTCCATGAACTTATCTAATTCTTTTTTAAACCTAGTTATAGTTTTGACCTTCACACCATCCCCTGGCAATGAGTTCCACAGGTTGACTGTGCATTGCGTGAAGAAGTACTTTCTTATGTTTGTTTTAAACCTGCAGCCTCTTGATTTCATTGGGTGCCCCCAGTTCTTGTGTTATGTGAAGGTGTAAAAAATACTTTCCTCTTCACTTTCTCTACACCATTCATGACTTTATAGATGTCTATCATATCCTCCCTTAGTCATCTCTTTTCTAATCTCTCTCTCCCTCTCTCTGTATGTATATATATATATATATATAGAGAGAGAGAGAATCATCCATCTATCTATATATGTGGAAGAAACATGCTAAGAGTTTGCTTTGAACTTTGGAAAAAGTTTCACTTGAAAGTTAAAAAAAAGTATTGATTTTAAAATTCATATTTTTAATAGTAGCAAAGCAAAATTTGTGCAACTATATAGAAAAAATACAAAAATTCCAATTTAGAATTCCATCATGAAACGACACCATTCTAATTTCTCCAAGCCACGGTTTGTTAATATTCCACAAAGTCCCAGGATGCAACTATAAGACTGCATTCAAATCTATGAACACGAGGCAATCATGCTCAGCAGAGTATAACAATAATTATAATAGAGATTAAATAAAAATAATTAGAAAAAGTTCATCTAGTTTTGATGTATTAATTATTCTGACCCTGTTCTATTCAGAGTCTAATTATCTGGTTCAGTGAAAATGCCAAGATTTCTACGACTCATAAAAATTACATTCCAGTAATTATGTCAGCAAACTAAACAGTATTCATTTACCATGCCTTTTTATGCACACATTTGAATATGCTTTTTTAACTGTTTTTGCTCTTTGTTCCTATTCATGGGAAATAATACCTGTAGAGAAATTTGAAAGTCAGTAGCACTCTAAATGTAATGTGCAATTCTTGCTGATATTTTTCTTTTGTGAGGCTTCTGTAAGTTGCGTATAACCTTTGTTTAAAAAACATGAATTAAAGTTCACTCTTCAGTTGTTTCAAAGAAACATTTTGAATCATGTAGCGAATTTAAAAAAAAAAAAAGTTAGAGGTGGCAATACAAAGCAGATCCTCGTTTCCTAAAATTGGCCTCAATGGAGTGTGCAAGTCAGGACTGAACTAAGAAATGTAGGGAATGGTTTGCGACACTGTTTCCTACAATGACAATCTTTAGTATATTTGTATAAGGACAGATTCTGATACCACTGCTCATGCTGGGTGGAATACCCCTGGGTAGAAGGTTAGTTAAGGGCCTATGGTCAACTTTAATCTTAGGCTGTAGTTGTACTGTAGCTGGGAGATGTCAGTCCCAGCTCGGGTAGATGTACATGCACTAGTTCTGCTCGAGTTTATGTGCTAAAAATAGAAGCGTGGCCACAGCAGCATGGGTGGCGGCTCAGGGTAGCCACCCAAGTACAACTCTGTCTAAGATCCTAGCTATATACTCTGAGGTCTAGTCTGAGCTGCAGTGGCCGCACTGGCTTGAAGTGGATTCCATTATATCCAGGGTTTACAGTTTGGTTCAATGGCTCTCAGCACCCCCACTATAAAAATTGTTCCAGCCCCCATACTAGCGTGTATACATCTGCCCGAGCTCAGAATTACACTTCCCAGCTGCAGTGTAGATGGGCCCTTAGAACAGCTCTGCAGCTGGTGTAAATCCGTGTAGCTCTATTGACTGTAATGATTTACACCAGCTGGGGATCTGGTTCTTAATTTGAGAGCTTAAGTGGAAGTTAAATGATACATAGATAGGCCCTCAGTCCGGAGAAGAATTTCATGCAGTGTAAATAGACTATCAGAAACTAGCCCATATTATCTAGCTTGGCAAGTAATCCTGCAGCCCTCATTCATGCAAGTACTTCATTGCCTTCCATTAATTATTTCATTTGGATATTTTGGTCTTTATTCTGCCATCACCTACATTGGTGTCAATCTGGAGTCGACTCTGATCAAGTCAATGATGTTACTTCTTTGTAAACGGATGAGAACTGGACACAATATTTTACTGTTGACCATACCATGAGCTAGCACTGATGCTGTGGTAATGAAAATGAAACAGAATATAAGGCTTTCAGCAATAAGGAATAAAAGCCAAAATATGTAAATCTTTATTGCATCCAAAAAAACTATTTCTGATCAACTGACCTGATTGAACAGTGTGCACACCCACACACATAGAATCTGTATCCTTTCAACTGGGTTTAAAAATGAATGTGTTTGGGCCAGGTTTGTTTTCAAATTCCTCCAGAATCCAACTGATCTAGTTTGAATGCTCTTGGAAAGTGAATTCTAAGTGTAACGCCACCAGACCCCGGTGGATAGGATTGAACCGGGGACTTCTGGAGCTTAGTGCATGCGTCTCTGCAGCATGAGCTAAAAGGCACCTGACTCTTAGCCAAGGCTGTAGAGCAGACTCATTTAACTCTCTCTAAGTGGTCTCGGTGCCACTAGATGGGACAGAGCACCACACCCAGAAGGTGTGCAGCTTACATAAGTACACAGACTTGTGGTTTTGCTGCCAAAAGATATTCCAGGTTGCGATGATGAAACTATATTGATGACCTTATATTGGAGTTTGCCTGGGGCATAACCATGTCTGCTTGGCAGAAAAAAATTCCTCATTCTCTGTTGTTAGGACTATTTCTCTGCATATGTTGGGGACCAAGAAGTATCACGCCAGAGAGACAAGTGTCCAGAGACCCCTTTCTACAGCCCAGGTGCAATTAAATGAGCCAGAAAATGAACAGATTACACCCTTTGCAACTAGATCACACAGGCACTTTGTGTGTTGAAAGGAAATTAAATTTAAACTTTGCACTGAGTCATTACAATTTATAGTAGCCAAATATTTGTAGAAAGGAGACCTTGGGCAAGGGCCTAAAAAGGGAAAGGTATAAAACTTTCTAAAATTCCCCAATCTTGCTTACCTGCTACTCTCTAAACTGGCACCTTTCACAGAGATATTGAAAGCCCCAGAGGCTTCTTAAAGCCCTCCTCTGGATGATGGAAATCACCCTTCAGTTACAGACTGTTCTGTTCTCTGTTCTAATAAATTCTCTGTGATGTGAACTAGTTCAAAATCTATTTTCTCATTTAAGTATCAGCACAATGTTTCTGTTCTGCAAACCACATTACTGGATTTGCGATTATTTTTCGCATTCCGTTTTATTGGTGGGATCAAAGACTTTGTAATGCTGGTCAAGTTTAATGAACCATGAGAAGAGAACATAAAACACTACACGGAAAAGATCAGTAAACAGTGTTAAGTATTCTGCTCCTATTCCTTTTCTGAAATTGCCACTTGTCTCCAGCATTACCTTTTTCAGAGATCTTAAAAGTTGGAGCTTGCCATGTATGTCAAATATACATAAGCCTTGTATTACAACTTAGAGTTTTCTCCTCCATTGTTTTGGGAGTGAAAGTTCCATTAAATGCCACCTCATTCACCTTCAAAAAAAAATCCTTAGGATTTTTTAAAAAATTGAATCCATATAAATTAAAGTCTTGACTGTGAAGGTTCCATAAGCCAGGAGTTAGGGACAGTGGACAGTTGCACTGTCCCAGGATAGACTGAAGGTGACATCTTGGCCCCATTGAAGTCAATGACAAAACTCCCAGGGGCAAGAATTTTATCCTCCAAATTGTTACTCTAGAGGTCACAGTTCAGCCTTTACTTTCCCCCTTGCAATAACTGAGTCTACAGACATACCCTAATTGGAAAATAAAGGCATGTGAAAGTTCATAAGATGTTATAATAACCTACAATAACAGGAGAGAAGGGCTTAAAAGCTAGACACTAAGCAACCAAGGAACGTTAGTGAACAGGGGGCAGCAAACAGGGGAGTTTGAGAGGGAGTTTTTTGGAGGGGGGGGAATCACTCTGGTTCAAAAAGGCTGCATAGCCAATGCCAACACCTGCATCTGTGTCCAGACAGAGAACCCACCATGGATGCCTTAATCCAGGTCCTGGTCTGGATTTGCAGAAACTGTGGCCTGCATTTCCCACTCTCAGAAAGCCAGGCTGGGGAGACTACCCAGTGTGAGAGGTGTCTACTGGTGGAAACTCTCAGAAAGCAGGTGGGAGAGCAACAGTATGAGGTGGCTCAGCTGAGGAGCATTCCTGTGTACGAGGAATTCATTGAAAATATGCATATGGAGACCTCCAAGGTCGAGGAAGCAATCCAGCAGGAGAGGACTGCAGTAGCACTAGCATGGGAGGAGGAAACTTCTTCACTGGGAGGAAGCTGGCTTCTGGTTACTTCTGGCAGCAGGCACTGTTCCACCACTGTTCCCAACCCACCATCCATAGAGATAAAAATCTGGTATGCTGCTCTGGGAACAAGGGATAAAGAATCTTCCCCAAAAGTGGAGGAGAAGCCATATACCTCAAGGCTGGGAAGATCGTGGCCACCACTTCCATGAGGAAATGAACGGTGATGGTGGTTGGTGACTCCCTTCATTTAGGGATGTATTAGCAGGACTGTTGTAAGCAAGACACATGAAGTAATTCTACCACTCTACTCAGCACTGATAAGCCTCATCTAGAATACTGTGTCCACTTCAGGAAATTACTTAACAAAAATTGGTGTGTTGGATATTCGACCTAATTGTTGGACAACATAATGAGGGGATGGGTATTCCACTCATCACTCCCTGTTTGGGTCCTTAAAGAAAGAGACGGTGGTGGGGGAAGGAATAGAAAACAGAGGGAGGCTACTGGAACAAGCATCACCATCATGGCTGCCATCCCCACCATTTCCTGGGACCCCAGACCTTCTTCGTTCTAATTCTGAGGGATGTCGTGCCCCGACCAGGCCAGAGAGAGGGATACAGATGACATTGCCACCTTTAGCAGCTCCTGCTGAATCTCAAACACCACCTGAGACGAAATGGGACTGGTCTTTAACAGCGGCAGCAACAACAAGGGCTCCAGCCCATCTCAGCTAATGTCTTCTCTTTTCAAAAACAGGACAGTTATTACCATGTTCCATTTAAGAGACAGTCTGACAACAGGCTTTTCCCTCTAAAAGGTCTCTCCAACTAAAAGGAAAGGGAACAAGAAACGTTGTTAAAATGAAAGCCTTATTTAATACTCCACAGTTCAAGTGCTTTAACGGTTTTTCCTTCTTTTCTTTATCTTTAATAAAAGGTTAAAAGGATTTTTGATGGCGTGTTTGCTATGGTATTAAGCAGGCTGAAGTATCGGTATACCAAACGCCGGGCCTTGTTTAACACTGTTCAGTGTTGGACAGTGACTGGGTTATATTAACCCTTTAGCCCATATGTTCCATCTAAAATAATTCAACGCGCCTTAGTCCAGATGGGAATTAACTTGTGCCAGCCCTTTACCTAGAATAGATTACTTCTTCCTCTGTGGCAGCTCAGCTGTGCCAGGAGACAGAGTCAAGTCTCCTTCCTTGTTCCAACTACATGCTGGTGGAGTTACAGCTGGTGCCTAGGGGTAGGATAAAGTGCAACATGCCTGCCCCTACTCCCTCACCTTGTGAAAACCCCTTTCCACGGCCATCCTGCTCAGCTGAGTCAGAGGTGGTTGGGAGTAGGTGGCAGGCTGAGCTCTTTCAGGCTTCCCTTTACATTCCCCCCTCAAAATAAAACAAAACAACATCATAGGGAGGGCTCAACTAAACACACATTGAGGTTCTGTGGAGACCCCATTAGGGAATACTGTTGGGGTAGCTGTGGGAGGGGAAACTTCTGGAAGCACCACTCCTTCAGGGGCTATGCTGGCCAGGGGTAGGAGGTAGCCATTTGAGCCAGGCATCAGTAGCATTCTTACACAGGGATAAAGGGATATGTCATTTTCAGGCACCTAAATTGCCCCATCCTTAAATTGTCCCAATGCATACATTCAACATGTAAAATCCTGGCAACTGAACATGCAAACACATGCTTGTCACAATTGTCTATGTTATACGTGTGCAAAGCGATTTGTAAGTGCTAATTTAAGTGTCGACAGTTAAAGATTGAGGGCCTGATCCAAAACCCATTGAAGTAATTGGGAGTCTCTTTCCATTAGCTTCATAGAATCATAGAATTCTATGAATCATAGACTATCAGGGTTGGAAGGGACCTCAGGAGGTCATCTAGTCCAACCCCCTGCTCAAAGCAGGACCAATCTCCAACTAGATCATCCCAGCCAGGGCTTTGTCAAGCCTGACCTTAAAAACCTCTAAGGAAGGAGATTCCACCACCTCCCTAGGTAACCCATTCCAGTGCTTCACCACCCTCCTAGTGAAAAAGATTTTCCTAATATCCAACCTAACTTGAGACTACTGCAACTTGAGACCATTACTCCTTGTTCTGTCATCTGGCACCACTGAGAACAGTCTAGATCCATCCTCTTTGGAACCCCCTTTCACGTAGTTGAAAGCAGCTATCAAATCTCCCCTCATTCTTCTCTTCTGCAGACTAAACAATCCCAGTTCCCTCAGCCTCTCCTCATAAGTCATGTGCTTCAGCCCCCTAATCATTTTTGTTGCCCTCCGCTGGATTCTTTCCAATTTTTCCACATCATTCTTGTAGTATGGAGCCCAAAACTGGACACAGTACTCCAGATGAGGCTTCACCAATGTCGAATAAAGGGGAACGATCACGTTCCTCGATCTGCTGGCAATGTCCCTACTTATACAGCCCAAAATGCCGTTAGCCTTCTTGGCAACAAGGGCACACTGTCGACTCATATCCAGCTTCTTGTCCACTGTAACCCCTAGATCCTTTTCTGCAGAACTGCTGTCTAGCCACTTGGTCCCTAGTCTATAGCAGTGCATGGGATTCATCTGTCCTAAGTGCAGGACTCTGCACTTGTCCTTGTTGAACCTCATCAGATTTCTTTTGGCCCAATCCTCAGTAGGTTTTGACTCAATAGGATCTTAGCCTTGATGGGCTTTGGTGACCCTAATCTGTAAAATCTTGACACAAAGGGATGTACTCAGCAGAGAAATAACCGCCTTTAGTTGGTAAAATGTGTTCTGGATTACAGCTATGTCACAGGCATAAATGGATGCACCCCTCCATTATAGCAAAACTGAATGAAAGTACGTGGTACACTTTGGAAATAAAGATGCTGAGTGACAAGACAGACGGGAAATGCTCTGTGTGCTGCTGGTAGAGCAGATGGGCTGATATTCAACCTTAAGCCCTGATCCTGCAAACACTATTGCATGCAAGAATATTTATGCATATGGGTATTCCCAAAGGTCTGGGCATTATATGTAACTGAAAGTGAGAGCTGTGTAGAAAAATTGCAATGTAGTTGATGCACGCTGACATTTTTCACATTTCTTTTTAATTTTGTGAGATCCATGTTTGCAATGTTGTGTGTGGGGAGGGGGGGGGGGGGAACCAAAATTTTGCAGGTTTTCTCTCTTTCAAAAAAGGACCAATTATTTTCACTTGAGAATGGTCTTATTTGCAAGTGAAATTTTAATTGCTAAATTTAATTTAGACAAAGATAAATTTGAGCATCGAAACTCGTAACATTTCCCACACTTCACTGCAATGACCACCCACTTGTCAAAATGTCCCAGAAAGTGAATTTTTATATGGGCAATCAAATTGCATCTATTATTTCATGAACATTTGCCCCCAAAAAAGAGATAATTTCTCATAGCCTTACTGAAAACCAGCATTCCCTGGCCAGAAACTCAAAAACCAAGCACAGTCCTCACTATTCCAGTAGAAAGGGAGACTTCATTGATTAAAACAAACACAATTTTCCTTCTGAAATAATGGCCAAAAGAGTAAACCAAGTTTTTCCCATTTTTTGCTGGAGTGGCTAAGATCATCTAGCAGTACCTCTGTCAGATTGCAGCTTTTTGATTTAGTGTTGAGACGTCAACTTAAATTATTCCTACAGATAGTTCCCTTATGAGAGGAAAATTATCTCCATCAAAAAATGTATCAGATGGGTGGGCTCCAGCTATCAATTACTGTCTGAGTACAAGCTTTGGCTAAATCTTGCTTGCCGCTTATTCCCTCGTGGGCTAGAGGTTAACCTGTTAAGTTGAGAACTGATCCCAAAGTAGACATTAATGTCTTAATGCATTTAGTGTCTGTGGATCTTTTTGGCGGCAGGCCCCTGGGACTCTATTGTTTCTCATAACTTGACTTGGTCACCAATTGCAGAGGGCACCTGGAATGCTTGAATAAATATGGCTCAGTTTACCCTCTTCCCCCAGTTATTATTTCAAAGCTGCATGTCATTCTACTGTTAAAAAGGTTCATGTGTCTTGAAATACTTGCAAGGAACCAATAAGAATAACACAATCAGTCTTTGAAGTAGCACGACCCTCCCTGAATTGTGTTGTTTCAGGAACCGCTACTGTAGCTTTACAGACTGGTAATTTTAGAAAAGGAAATTATTTTTGGTGTCACCTTTCTCTGCATCACACTTGCATGTTAGAAGTAAAATGACAAGACTGTCCACCATAGGGTCAAATGCTCAGTCTTACGGCTCAGGTTTTGCTAAGGCAAATCTCCCATTGACTTTTTGCCTTTACTATTTGCATTGTTATTTTAGGCATTGAATGAAGTCAGGATAAATGCAGGGCTAAAATCAGGGCTGAAACATGTGATACTGCATTGATGTATAACATGTTTTAATGATCTTGTAGCATTTCTCTAGCTGCTGTTAGTCTCAGAATCCAGAGCTATCATTTGAAAAAGCCAGGTTGTTTTCAAAGCCACAAATGTTTTCTAGGGACTCATGGTCTGTAAGCATCTTACAATTTCTGATCTTTGGCTCTGCTCTGTCACAGGACTGGACAAATAGTGCCACAGATGTTCTATACTGAAGCCTAGCAACTTCTCTTTGGCCTTGTCCACACCCCTTTGGTGTGCTCTTTCTGCAGAGATTCACGTGATGGAGTCTTATGCCCCACAATTTGTTCATGCAAAGTGCATTTTGAGCTCATGCAGTGCTCCGGTGTTCACACTTGAAGTGGTGGGTTTTCTGTGAGATGCTTGACACAGCAGAGGGACAGAGTTTTGAAAAGCTCTTGTCAGAATCCAGGCACAGCGAAAATTAAATAAGTCAAGCAAGGATCTAGCTACACCTTTCACAACCAGGTCTGCACCCACAGGTATGTCTGCACAAGAGCTGGAAGGTGTAATTTTCAGCTCAAGGAGACATTCCTTTGCTAGCTCTGATTGATATACAGTAAATATAGGAGTGCAGGCACCAGGGTGAGAGCAGCAGGAGGGGCTAACTGCCCGAAGCACATACCTCGCACCTTGGATGAGATTGTACTTCGGGTGGCTAGCCCATCCCACTGCTCATGTTGACATGGCTACACTTCTATTTTTAGCATGCTAACTTGATCAGAGCTAGAGTGGGTATGTCTCCTCCAGCTGGGAATCTCACCTCCAGCTCAAAATGTAGACATACCCACTTTACATTCTACCAATTACAGTGGTTGTTGATGAAAGAAAATTACAGAACAGTAATAGGCAACATTGCTTAACATATTGAGTATGGGACAGGTAGCGCTTAATAAATAGCAGGGGGAGGCAGTATTCCCAAAAGCTCTTCTAAGAGCCTGAGCAGACAGCCTTACAAATCACTGTGCACCTCTTGCAAAGTACTAAGCATACAATGTGAATTGAAAGGACTGTAGTAGTGAGTTGAAAGGACTCACCGATGGCTACACGGCTGGAAATGTGGCTCACGTGGCTCAAAATACTCGACAAGTTGTTCAAAACGCACCTAGACATTACTGAACTCCTTCCTGCAGGCCCAGAGAAGACCTGGGGATGTTTAAATCACCTCTGAACAAGAGGTGGCGGGTGAAAAGTCAATATGCAGAAGTGGGATCTTCTAATTACCCAGACATGTGACTGCAGTGACCCACAAAACATGGAACAGCTGTTGGCCTGCTGGCTCCTAGAGGAACCGTGCACCATGGAAGATCTTGCCAGGGCTGTTCATGTGCCCAACAATTGAAAAACCTGTGACTATGGTGGAAGGAAACAAGAAATAGCTCATGGGAGATACTCAGCATAGTAGAGGATCCAGCCCAAAATGAGCCACAAAACGTTCAGACCACACACTTTGCAGCCAGGAGTGTGCACACACATGCAACTCCTTCATGCGAAAGTGATGAGAGGAAATGTAATGTAAATGCTGCATTCAGCCAATAAATTTCACAGTAGCCCTAATTTTCCTAGGAATGATGCCTCAGGCAACACCTGTGTGGGCTGAAAAGGTAAAAGGTTTAACATTCTCTAAAAGTCCCTAATCCTGTTTATCAGCTCACTGCTGCTTCTTACTAAACTATGACCTCTCCTTTAAGGATTTAACTCCCCAGATGAGACTTCAAAGCCTCTTCTTGATTGCAGTAGTTAATCTTGTCCAATAAGGGATCAAAAATAATACCATGTGACCAACCACAACTAACCAAAGGATCTCGTGTTACCACTATGGAGTGTAATAGTAACTATTAGAGGCAGTGGATACTGACCTATGTCATGTGACCTTTATCACCCTGAGCAAAGTCAGGTGACCCAGACCAAGAAATAAAGGTCAGTCTCTCACCAGTACTCCTGTGTGTCAAACCCTTGTTTTGCTGAGTATCAACAGGAGAAAAGAAATTACAAAGAAACGGATTGAATTATTTCAAATTGCTCAATAAATTTCAGTAAATTCAAGGAAATTACAATCCGCTCATGTATATTCTGCAATCAGAAAACTGGTTAGGGTTCCAGAACCTTAACATTCCTTCTCTCCTGCAGGGAAGGAACCTCACCAGGAACTCATAGTTATTCAATGGTATTAATTACAGGTGGTTGAAAAATGGGGGCAAGAGGAGGGGAAATCACAAAATTCTTGAAATGTTGAAGCTGTCTCTGTTTTGCAAGGTTAGAAACAGAACCACTTTTTGTTTTGTCTACATTTTTCCTCTGCCTTTTTTTTCAAAACTATTATAGAACATTTTCTTTTACCAAAAACAAGAAGTTTTCAGTAGATAGTTTATCATAAATCTAGGTTTGGGAAACAAAGGATTTCAATAATCATTTTGACAAAACATTTGCTAAAAAAGGGTTTTGAGAAGTTAAAGATTTTTAAAAAGTCAGCTGTTTTTAAGAAAGTTTTTCATTTTGGATAAAAGACTATTTTTCCACTTTGAAACTTCTTGTTTGAAAAAACAAAACAAAACACGTTTGATCAGTCACCCAATAAGCCTGCACATCCCTTGCAGCAACTGGTGGAATTTAAAAGTTTCAGAATTATACATATTTTAAGTACGTTATCTGCTCAACTCTGGAGTCACATTTTATATATGCAAAATTGAACCTTACTTAAATTTAAAGATAGAATTGGCAGAGGTCTATTTACTTTACTAAATTGGTCTTTGTCTACACACAAACTTTCATTAGTTCATTCAACTGGTTTAGTTAGCTAGTACAAACCCCTGTATGGACACTTATTTTGGTTTCTGAGCGACTCATTTCAGTATAGCTGAAACCTGTTCCTAATCGGTTTAAGATGAAATAAAACTGATTTAAAAAAAAATTAAGTGCATCCACACAGTCTTTTGCCACATTGGTTTAAAATCACACCTTTAATTCAACTAAAGCAATTTTGCATGTAGATGATTCATTGAGAGTTTTGGAGCGCATCCAAGTCGAGATTTTGTTGTGCTGCCAATTCATAGGGATATCCTGCTGAAACCAATATAGATAGATAGATAGATAGATAGATAGATAGATAGATAGATAGATAGATAGATAGATAGATAGATAGATAGATAGATTTTTCTCTGAAATAGAGGGATGCTATACATTTAGGAGTCAATCCTGCAAACACGCATGCATGAAACTTTACTCATGGTACCACTCATTAGAAGAAATCGCGCATGAGCATGAATGTTTCGCAGGATCAGCAACTGTGCAGCATCAGCAATTGTGTGGCAGAAAATGTTGCAGTATTGTATTTGCTTAAGTAAAGTCTCCATGCCGCTTGCTAAAAAAATATTATCAGTTTGCACATGAATGTTTATTTATGCATTATGCATTATGCATGAAGAAAATTAGCCGAACTGAGAAGTTCTTTTAGTTTTGATTTAAATAATCTAATGTTACTTGATTTTAAAGGAAAGCAAGTATAATCTGAGAATTCAAATGGCAGTATTACATGGTAGCTATACTTCGTAGTTATAGCATATAGTGCCTTTCACCTGAGAATCTCAAAGCTCTTTCCAATTATTCATTCATTAAATCTTACAGCTCCTCTGCGAAATTAAGTGAACATGGTGAAAGGAGAGGAAATGGTAGAAAAATAGTTAAGGTTCAAATCTTCCAGGATAGCCACTAAACAGTGGTACCTCTATTTTCAGGTGCCTTAGGTGCTCATTCTCTTTTGACATGAATTGTTGTGCTTATTTTTGTAACAGAGGTGGATTAAGGTAATCTGAGGCCCTGGGCACATCCTGCTTTGGTGCCCACCATGGTTTAACTCCCAAAGCCCCACCCCGACACCACTGCCTTGTCCCTTCTCCCCCTTCAGAGGGAGGGTAGCAGGTGATTCCACTCCAACAGAGGCAGGCACAGCAATGTGGCTCTTATGTCTCCCTCTCAGGAGTGGCACCAGGAGTCCTCTCTCTGAAGGAGCTGCATAGGGAGCAACAAGGTCCCCTTCTCCTCCATCCCAGAGAAGCAGGGGCCAAAGCAGGTAGGCATCCCAGCAGCCAGTGTGGAGAGGTGGGCCAAGTCTTCTGTGCTCTTCTCCTCCTGCCACACACAGAGTCCTCTGCTGGGGAAGGGCTGATGGGGGGCCCCTATAGCAGTGGTCTTTGGGGTTAACATCCCTTTGAGATGCATGGGGCAGTCCCCTCCTCTTGGGGCTATTGTTTCAGGCTCTCTGCAGACTCAGGCAGATGTCAGTGCGTCACACTTGGGTCACATTTTCAATTTCTCTTCACAATCATGAATGTTAGAAAGTTGCTTTTTTGCTTTTTTGTTTGTTTGTTAAATGAAAGCCCCGATTTTGATAATCACACAAGTCCAAGGGCTGGGTCCCTAAGCATGGATATACAGTGCCTGTGCCTTAATCCAGCCCTGCAGAAGCTCTAAATTTATTCCCACTGGCTAGACCTGTAATCATAATAAGCTCATTACCAGCTCCTTAAAGTAGCCACTCCTCTGACGTATATAGGGCAGTCACAGCTCCAGATAAGGGATGCACTGCCACAGTGAGAGCTCTTGGAAGCATAGTGCCTGATGCAAGCACGATGCCTCTAAGGATATGTCTACACTGCGATGAAAACCTTGCAGCTCCCTTGCCAGCTGACTCGGGCTCTCAGGGCTCGGGCTAAGGGGCTGTTTAATTGCCATGTAGACGTTCAGCCTTGGGCTGGAACCCGAGCTCTCAGACCCTGCAAGGTGGGAGGGTCCCAAAGCTCAGACTGCAGCCTGAGCTACATGGTCTACACTGATATTAAACAGCCCCTTAGCCCAAGTTATGCCAGTCGCGGGTGTCTAATTGCAGTGTAGACATACCCTAAAGGAGCCTGGTGCATGCTTTGAAATAGGTCACTCCCTTCACGCTCTCCGTGCTCCAATAGCTGGCCTGAGGGGTGGGGTGAGGAAGTAGTCATGGCCCCACCCTCTCCTTTCTCTTCTGATTTTGAGGAGGCTAACACCACTGTCAGAACTAACTTCAAGTAGCTCATTTCCTCATTCAGGGCTAAGGCCTGGCATAATCATATTCAACTCTCTTATGCCACACTTGATATACTGGTGGCAAAAGCTTCTGTGGCATATGTAGGTGTGTCATTGCATTGTTTCTGGTTCCTGTCTACTTCTCCTTCACATTTGACCTGTTCAGAGACAGCAGTCATTTTGTTTTCAGGGCTGTTGCAGGCTACACAGAAGGGCCGCCCACACTAGGCCTGATTCTCTAGTGCACTGGCCCGCCTTTTGTATAATCATTTCCACCTTCATAAAATGGGTACAAGAACACTACCCTTCTGATCTGGACCAGATTGACAATCGAGTTCAGCTCCTAATTAGGCCTTGCCTTTACTGGGATGTCAAAGTTTGATATTATCAGCTCATGTTAACAAGCCTGAAGTACCTAACACCTTCTAAAACGTCAGTCAAGACAAGGCATGTTGTGCTGTAACGTGTGCTAAGCAGGTCAAGAGGGGGGGCAAGGTTTTAACTCTACCCACTTAGCAGCTGCTAATGTAGAGCTTGCCTTGCCTTGACTAGAGTTTCAGAAACAAGCTAGGCTGATCATAAGCCATCAGGATCTGACTGTACACACTGGAAGTCAAGACAAAGCCTTAGGCATTTAAATGAAAGTGGCTGGAATCACTCAATGGGAGCTTCTGGGGGGTGAGAGTTTTTGAAAAGCTAGCCCCAGTTGTGGGGGCAGCACTAGATGACCTTGCCCTTATGGTTGCACTTTATTAAAAGGTAGTTTCATATTTATTCTCTGCCAGTTAAAACAATTTATAAGAGAAAAAAATACATGACTTTCCCCCTACTGGAATCCTTATAACCTCCATAAAAATCAATGCTACTTTTCTCATCCCGATGCCCTCCCTGAGTTTACAACAGCTCCTGACCCCCGGTGCTCAGACTTAGAGTTCAAAGCACAACACATGTTGAGAATTTCCGGACCTGACATGTAAGGACATGGGCATGGCCGCAAAGAAAGGCAACGCAAGGATGGTGGATCTGCAACGGCTGCTATTAACATAATGTATTGTTGTTTGGGGAAAGTTTTGCAGCCAGATTGCAACCTTGTTTCAATTAAAAAGGTGAATGATAACATTTAAAAAAAAATTAGCAGGGAGCCTGGAGTAGGGCAACGACTGAGTGACAGCATGAAAATGAAAGGAAACAGACAGGCTGTATTCTTTCCCTTTGCTTTTGCTAGACTCTTTATTTACTTATTTCTCATCAATTAATTAGCTGCGCTGCAGAAACACTAGCTCCCAAACAGCTTGCCACTTGTGTTCAAAGTAAATACCCAGTAGACACAAAGTAATTAAAAATGTAAATAATACTATCATCAAACGCTAGTTTATGTGTCAGTAGAAAGGACATTGCAGGACTAGGGGGAAGAAATAAGAGCGTTGATCTAAATGCTACTGCAATACTGGCTTTGTATAGTGGCCTCAGGATAGCACATCTATTTAATCTACCGACCTATCATTGTAGTATCTAGCTGCCAGTCACCATTGATATTTACATCAGTCATCGTCTGAAAAGAGCAGAGTCATCATTGTTATAGGAATGTAATAATAATGGTCATGGACAGAGAGGGAAGATGGTCTGGCAGTTAAGGCTCTAGCCTAGAAGTTGGAAGACCTGGTTTCAAATCTGTGCTCTGCCACAGACTTCTTGCATGCCCTTTGTCAAGTTGCTTGATTTCGATCCCCATCTGTAAAAGGGGGGTAACAGTAGCTCTGTACCTCACAAGGGTGCCGGGAGGTGCTCAGATACCACAGTAATAGGGGCATCATAAGTACTTAAGAGAAACAGATTTAAAATAAACAGAGAGGGGAAAATATATTCTAAATTTAACGTACCTTTTCACAAAATAAACTAGCACTGATTCTGCAAACGCTTGTGCCCGTTCAGAGTTTTACTCACATCAGTTAATTTGACTTCCATGGGCTTTTTCACAGGAGTAGAGGGAAGTGCACATTTGCAGGACTGTTAGGAATTTGTGTGCTGACAATGGTTCTCATTTCAGAACGACACTGATTCTCTGTCTTTTGTGTTTAGGACATTTCCAGCATTTTATGGAAAGAGCTGAAATAAAAAAGGGCACCGCAGAGCTTGTGTTTGTTGCTGGTGAATTTCAGCTCTCAGCCCTGCAACTCCCCAGAACATTAGTGAAAAATGAAACCTCCAGGCTTATTAAGGATGAGACTGTAGTGTGTGATATGGCCTCTATCAGACTAAGTGAGCAAAGTACGTCTGGAGTTTGGGGTTTGACTTTAAAAGGACATGATTTAAGATAAAGGGATGCACATTTATACCGAATGGTATTGAGCAGTAAGGGCCAGAATGAGGGATGATTTTGATTCTGGGAGTTACATATCATCTCTTGCTCTCAGGTGGATTTAATTGTGATATTCCTCTCCACAAGGCACAGCTTATTTCCCCCCTTGAGCCAACCCACGGCTCTTCTCACTTGCCACACCTCTGTGGAAGATTTGGTGCTCTCAAACTTAAGGGGTTCTCAAACTTCATTGCACAATGACCGCCTTCTGACGAAAAAATTACTACACGACCCCAGGAGGGGGGACCAAAGCCTGAGCCAGGCCGAGCCCCGCCGCCCCGGGCGAGGTAGGTCAAAGCCGAAGCTCTAGGGCTTTAGCCCCAGGCAGAGGGCCTGTAACCTGAGACCTGGGCAGTGGGGCTCAGGCTTCAGCTTTGGCTCCAGGCTGACCCACTTTGGAGTCCCAACCCGCAGTTTGAGAATCGCTGGGGTGCAGGGAAATTAATGCCCGGCATCGCCAGGGAAGATTCGCTTGCAATCTAGCCCATTGTGCTGAAATAAAAGACTCATGCTGTATTCATTTAACCTTGGAAAGATGATATAAAGTTGCTGAATAGAATAAGACACATTTATTGATGTAGGAGTTGCCATTTTTTCAGTGAAGGCCTGCAGAAGGTCTCCTGAGCACAAAGATCCCACTGCATTTTTTTCGAAGAGTAGGGGCGCATCTCCATCCTGGCCAGATTCCAACACAGGTATTGCACCCTAGCCTACCTAAATGCTCCTGACAGTTTCAAATGGAGAAGCTATTGTTTGCATCGGAGGGAATCCTGCCAAAGTAGATAAGATGTACATGGCCAGATCTGTGGGATTCCACAGCCTGTAGAGATGCTGGGGAGCCTCTCTGTGCTTGCTACGAAACCCTGAGGGGGATGCCACAGTCCCTGCTCTTCCAGCACACTACCCTTGCCTCCTCCACAATGGTTCTGCATAATGATGAATCCACAGGGTCTGTTCCTCCCACTTCCCATTCCTGCCCCTCTCCCGTAATCCCCTGCATGCTATAAAGCAGACAGACCTCTGCTCCCTGGCACACGGCATTGGGGAGGTATAATTTACAAACCCATTTCACGAGGACGGGGGGGATTTACCACCCTCTGCAGGGACTTCTACTCAGCAGAACTTCACTTGCTTACTGTGTCTCTGGCTCCCTGCACCCTTTCTGTCCTAGATGGCTGTGCAGCACTGCTAGGGCCATACCACCAAGGAGATGGCTGCATTTTCCTGCTGGATGTAGAGGACCCTGTGAAATGCATGGTGTACTGGTCCTGTGGAGCACACTGGGGACTTGGTTCTTAGGAATAAAAAGTGCTATAAAAACCACGTTGATTTATTAATTATTATTAATCATTAAAGTAGTTGGACATATTCCAGTAATAAACATTAAAATATTTTTAAAATCGCCATTTATTTTTGCAGCAAGGGGTTATTTGGGGGAAATGGCACCACATGGTAGCAGCAGCAGATTTATGTTTAAACCTCTTTTCATTTTATCAGAACCTATCTTAAATTCTAGGCACTGCCCTTCCTTTAAAACAAATACCTTTTAATTTACAGTTACAGACTGCCATTCTTGAATTACCCATGTGTATAATAAAGCTGGCTTCTAAATAACAATAGACCCAACATAACTCCAGCCTGCCCCACCCCATTCACCTCTGCAAGAGCGCAGTCCTTTAAGGGTGCTGAGCATCTGTAAATTCCATTGATTCGGCAACGTGCAGCACAAATCTTAAGGCAGGGGCAGGATTTTTTTTGTTTTTGTTAGTTTTTTGCAGGGGGGACCTACAGCACCTAGCAGAGTGGGGCCCAATCCCTTCTTGGGGCTGCTAAGCATAGCTGCAATACAAATTATTAATAAATAATATTAACAATTGTTATTTTTATTATTATTTATTAATGTCTTATATGCCTACAAGAAAAAAAATGGGCTTTGTAGCATGTCTGGGAGGCTAATAAATCCAGTCCCTTAAAGATATCTTCTTAATGCAATCCTATGTTAGTATTCTGATCAGGAATTAGAAAAGATTTTTGGAAAAAAGCTTTATTCAGTATATGAAGGGGTTTTGCATCATTATCTTCCTTATGCTGTACTAATATTTTCAAAACTGAGGATGTTGTACATGTGTCTTTGTTCTGCTGAGCATACACAAAAAGGGTTTTAAACGCTGTTAGCTTTTTTGCAAAGTGCATCCTCACATGAATACTCCCACAATAACCTGAGAATTTCTTATTATACAGCTTTCTTGGTACAAAACTATTGTTGCCCATTTGGTCATTTCCGACAGTGCTTTTGAGGAAAAGGTAATGTTTTCACCCCTCAGCTCATAGCTTTACACATCGATGGAAAAGGTCAAATATGAATCTCCACGGAAGATATGCCTGCTATTCACATGTATTAGAAAAAAAACCCTGCTGTCTCTTTAAATTAATAAAGAGTCAATGATTTGAATAAGAGGTGCATCTGCTTATAGCATGTCTGAATTATTCCCCAATATACATCATCTGAATGCTGAATTTCTTTGTTGGGACTCCATAGAAAGATGATTAGGCTTCTCGTGGCAAAACGAAATGGCATGTTTAGTGACTTATATGCATGTAAAACCTTTCTTCTTCCCCTTTGACAACAGCATTCTTACTCTTCCCTTCAGTTTCTTCTCAGTGCCATATTACAGTCTCTAATTCCCTTTTATCTTTTCTTTATTTTGCAATGTCTCAGTACATGTCTCTTTAAGACAAGTTAATTTAGTCAATTACTCCAGTTTGGTTTCAGATAAGATCTTTAATTTATCCAGGCCCCACTTTGTTCTTTCTAGGATCCTCTTTTCCATTAATTTCATGAAACATTCTAATTCTCCATTTGCAGGGAAAAGCTAATTTCACTCACTTGCGCACACAAATGTCCACAGTCATTTTCTTCTATTGCGTGTTTTCCTTAAAGTGCACCATGTAGGGATTTTTCAGGTTCTTACATACTTGTAGTAGCCCTGCTGTCCTAGGGCAGGAGCAGAGATACAAAGGGTGGGATCCTCACACTCACTCCAGCTCTGTTATGCCAGGTAAAAGAACCAGAGTGCCGTAAAAGGGCCGTAAAAGCCTTATATCCAGCTGCAGGAGGACTCCCTCACCGCACACATTGCTGAAGACACCCGTATGGCTGGCCTGCAAGGACCCCCACCACAAACCCTGGTGTACCCTGCAGCTGGAACTGGGAAGGGAGGGACGTGAAAGGGGTGGGACCAGAGCATGCAGTGCTGCAGAGGTTCCAGGCAATGGTGTAGTCTGCGCGTCAGACCTTAGCAGGCAGCTGAAATTTAGACAGGCCCAATCTAAGCTACACTGTGGGCCTCTCTAGCCTAGGATCTGGAAGGCGCAAAAGTGGCTTAAAACCTCCATTAACTCCCTCCCTGAGTTGCAAGTGTATTGAGGCACAGTGTTATGTTCACAGCATACACACAGGGAAGTTGAATAAAAACAAATACTCTTGCTGGAAGGTTGCAACATAACGTTATTTTATTTCTTAGAATTCAGAACAATAACACACAAGAACCTGAAAACAGAGAGAGATGAAGCAGGCTGCTCCAGGACAGGAGGCACAGCTCACCCCTCCTTCTTCTCAGGCTTTCTGTATGCAGACTGCCTGCTGCTAACCCCATATCTGACAGTTCCTTACAGAGAGCCCCTAGCCTCCAAGCAGGACCAGGAAAAACTATTACAATTTAAAGTGACAACTTGGGGGGTTTTAGCACAGTTTTCAATACACCACACACAGCACAGGATCTCATCCTAGGTTCTACTCCCCGCTCAGCCACAGACTCAGTATGCTGACTTAGGCAAGTTACTTTAATCTTCCTGTGCCTCAGTTTCCCCACCTGTAAAGTTGCAGTTCAGTTGCCTCATGTCCCTCACCAAAGGCTTATTTAAGCAAAATAAGCAGTCATGGGATAAGAGGGAAGGTTCTCTCATGGATTGGTAACTGGTTAAAAGATAGGAAACAAAGGGTAGGAATAAATGGTCAGTTTTCAGAATGGAGAGAGGTAAATAGTGGTGTCCCCCAGGGATCTGTACTGGGCTCAGTCCTATTTAACACATTCATAAACGGTCTGGAAAAAGGGGTAAACAGTGAGGTGGCAAAATTTGCACATGATACAGAACTACCCAAGCTAGTTAAGTCACAGGCAGACTGCGAAGAGCAACAAAAGGACCTCACAAAACTGGGTGACTGGGCAACAAAATGGCAGATGAAATTTAATGTTGATAAATGCAAAGTAATGCACATTGGAAAACATAATCCCAACTATACATATACAATGATGGGGTCTAGATTAGCTGTTACCTCTCAAGAAAGAGATCATGGAGTCATTGTGGATAGTTCTCTGAAATCATCCACTTAATGTGCAGCAGCAGTCAAAAAAGCAAAAATAATGTTGGGAATAATCAAGAAAGGGATAGATAATAAGACAGAAGATATCATATTGCCTCTATATAAATCCATGGTATTCCCACACCTTGAATACTGCGTGCAGATGTGGTCACCCCATCTCAAAAAAGATATATTGGAATTGGAAAAGGTTCAGAAAAGGGCAACAAAAATGATTAGGGGTATAGAACGCCTTCCATATGAGGAGAGATTAATAAGTCTGGGACTTTTCAGCTTGGAAAAGAGGCACCTAAGGGGGGATATGATAGAGGTCTATAAAATCATGAGTGGTATAGAGAAAGTAAATAAGGAAATGTTATTTACTTCTTCTCATAATACAAGAACAAGGGGCCACCAAATGAAATTAATAGGTAGCAGTTTTAAAACAAACACAAGAAAGTATTTTTTTCACGCAACACACTGTCAACCTCTGGAACTCCTTGCCAGAGGATGTTGTGAAGGCCAATACTATAACGGGGTTCAAAAGGGAGCTATATATATTCATGGAAAATAGGTCCATCAATGGCTATTAGCCAGGAGGGACAGGAATGGTGTCCCTAGCCTCTTTTTGCCAGAACCTGGGATTGCGTGACAGAACATGGATCACTTGATGATAACTGGTTCTGTTCATTCCCTCTGGGGGAACTGCCATTGGCCACTGTCAGAGGACAGGATACTAAGCTTGATGGACCTTTGGTCTGACCCAGTATGGCCGTTCTTATATTCTTATGTAAAGTGGGAATAATAAACCCTTTGTAAAACTTCTTGAGCTCTATGGATGAAAACCATAATCCCAACTATACATATACAATGATGGGGCCTTCTGTGGCTGTTGCTTGCTATATGATTGTTGCACTGTCACCTTGTCCTCCCCGTTGTGCTTTTGGTTTTTTCTCCTGTTGTTTCTCCTCACATTTCGATTATAAGATCTTTTGGACTTTTCAATCTTTTGGGATTTTCAATTTTACTACAGCACCTACCACAATGGGGCCCTGATCCTTGATTGGAGACTCCAGGAGCTTCCACAGTATCTATCATATAAATTCAAAGCATTGAGATTTTATACTAGAGAAGGACGCTCTTCACCAACAGCTCAAAGTTTGGCAACTCACCTCCTACCTTGTTCCAGCCCTGATTCTCTTTTGATATCATCTCCGTGTAAGAAGGAACTGGCTGTAGCTTGAGGATTTTGCAAGAAGCAAGATATCGAACACTTCCAAGAGGTGCAGCATGGGAGCTGAAGACACACAGCACCTCTTGGAGTTGCTAAATTGGGCTAGTTGACATTTTTCAATCCAAATTCTTTTTTGACAGAAAATTGGGAATTTAATGAAATGAACTTTTTTGCAGAAAGTGTTTGCTTTCTAAAAAAAAAAAAAAGAATTCTTTTTGTTGTTGTTAAAAACCAAACACCCAGAAACTGAAACACTTTCATTTGGAAATGTTGCCATGGTGCCTCATGTGAGTTGCAGTTCAGTTGCCTCATGTCCCCATTCTCCTCTATGGGCCCGGCTTATGGTCTGAACTACATCTCCCATGATGCATTGCCTCCCCTCTCTAAGAGGGGAGACCATCTGGAAACCCCTCCTGGCCTAGGACTTGATACACTAAAAATATCAGAACCAACACATGAAACTAGGGTGACTAGATGACTCGATTTGATAGGGACAGTCCCGATATTTGGGGCTTTGTCTTATATAGGCTCCTATTATCCCCCACCCCCTGTCCCGATTTTTCACACTTGCTGTCTGATCACTCTACATGAGACTGATGCCTGCTTCGAGAGACTACTCAGCTGTAATGCAGACAGACTTTAGAAAATTCAGGCCAGCTCCTCATCTTGTGTATAGAGGTATAGCTCTATTCACGTAAAATAGAGGTATGCTGATTTATGCTAGCAGAGAATTTGCCTCATCAAGCTCAGAGTGTGGCCCATAACTTGCCAAAGTCAAACCCACTTTTACAGAAGACACTTCAAAAGCACCTGCTTGTAGAATAGCGCCAATGAGAACTGCATTTGCGGAGATAACCCCATGACAGTGGACTCACATTTGGAATAATATTTACATATTCAATTTTTCTATCACAAACTGCTCTATCAACTGTTACATTCCCATAACCGTGAACATAAATGAGTGCAGACTTCAAATGGACAACCATTAACCTATGCGGCAGTGATTATACAACATCCTTCAAATGCTGCATGTTTCAGTATGATCAAATGGTTCTTTCTTGTTATTTTTCTGACTTTCACACTAATTATTAAACTTTAATTACCCATTATGGGTAATTATTAATATTTATTAATCATTATTGTCATTATTCATGGATTATTTTTAAAGGAACTACACTTCATTAGAAGGAAAAAACCTCATTACATTAAATAATCATTTATATGTTATTTGTGGCAATCCATTTCTAAAACAAATGTCTTAGTTTATTTTCCTATTACATTTGTATGCTTATAAATAATAATATAACACTCATTATTCCTCTCAATTTCATTTCTATTACTTCCATTCCCTTTTTGTCAGTTTAATAGGCATCCTCACCATGGAAATAAAGGTTATAAATATAAAACAAGCTAAAGTTTGGGAAATTAATGTTTTTTTCTCCCATGTTTGCAATAAAAGTTTTTGCTTTTATTTACATTTCCAATAAGGCATATAAAGATGGGGCCTACATTTGAAAAATAAATCACTCAGGATTTTGTGTACTCTAAATATCTGGTATCCTACGTGAGACACCTTAAACAGTCCTGATTTTCAGAAAGTGCGGAGCACCTGGGGCTATATTTTTAAAGGTATTTACGTGCATCAAAATGCAGAGAGACATCTAGTGGGATTTTCCAAAGCGCCTAGTCTCCTAATTCTCATTAATGTCAATGGAAATTAGATGCCCAGACATTTTGAAACCCCCACTAGGTGGTTATGTACCTCTCTGGGTGCCTAAATACATTTAAAATCTGGTCTTTGCCCTTATGAAACTTAGACCCCTTTAAAGAAGCTCAAGTTAGGGACTCAAAAATATAAACATAACTAATCACTTTTGAAAATTTAGGTGATGCATTTTTACAGGCACCTTTTGAGTGGTTATTGACAGTACCCAGCACAAAGGGTCCCCAATTTTTACTGAGACCTCCAAGAATTTTCAAAATTCATCCTGCCTTTTTTATTGAAAAATCAAAATTTGGACAATTTCAACCAGTTCTGCAAATTATAATGCCATCCTAATAATATTCACCCACCATCTCCATTGACCTGATTATCTTCTCCTGTGGAAGAGGCCTACCTGACATCTCTGCTCTCAGCACATCATTCCCAGTCTGTCCTCAAGGGGGAGCAGTTTCTAACCCCATGGTGAGTGAGTGATGGGAGAAGATGGGAAACCCCCACCCAGCCGAGGCTGCAACCTTGATTATCCCATGATGGTAGTGAAGAGTACTGGTTCTTCTCTAGTGCTACTTTGATATCACTCTTCTCTGGCTGTCCCTCCCTTCCCCTCCTCTCCTCCACCCCCATTCCTTCACTTAATTCTCCTTTGCAGGGCAGACTGGGGAGAAGGTGAAAAGTACAGAAAGGGAGTCAATGCAACTTGGAACATCATAGAGTTCCAGGTAGACTTCCAATGTGATAGAACCATTTTCTGTGCCCTTAGCTGCCCCGCTTCTCTGGCTCTTAAAGTGTTTATTTCCAGGTGATGACCTAAGAACCGGGCACAGCAGCTGTGTCCTCCCATCTATCATCCAGGTAGGGATCAAGAATTGTTAGGAACGAATCTTCACTGTGTTATGGACACGGTATTTTTGGTTTAAAAAGAACTGGACCTCTGAATAATCTGGATGAACCATCAGGGCTGAGGGAGGTGTTCTGGGAAGAGAATGAGGGAGACCAGTTAGGACAGGTTTAAAATAAATAATTGGACTGCAATAAAAATGTACCTGTTCTCATGTGCGGATAAGGGGCCAGAACCTCAGCTGGTGTAAATCAGCATATGTCCATTGGCTTCGGTGAGATAACACCAATTTACATCAGCTGAGGTTCTGACTCCAAAAACAAATATATAAAGGGGTAGGGGCAGAAAGCATAGTAGGACCCTGTTCCTGGATTGTCCCTTGCAACTACCATGATGAACATGATTAATAATGGTTCATTTTTAATGAGATGAACAAACAAGAAAACACAAAGAAGTTTTTGCCATGCTTGATCAGACTATTGATCCATATAGTCCAGCCTTTGAGAAGTGGTGTGCCAAGTCTTCATTTCCTTACTGTAATTTAAGGTTTCACGTGCCAATAATACATTTTATATTTACGGGGGCCAGCAGAGGGAACCCCAGACTGTCAGCGAGCTGAGTGGGGCTGGTAGCTGGGACCCCAGCTGGCAGGGGCCGGTGGACGGAATCCCAGACCGGCAGTGGGGGCGGCAAATGGAACCCCGCTGCCGGTCTGGGGTTCCATCTGCCAGCCCCTGCCAGCCAGGGTCCTGGCCGCTGGCCCTGCTCAGCCTGCTGCCAGCCTGGGGTTCCATCCATCCAGGCCGGCAGCGGGCTGAGCGGGGCCAGCGGCCGGGACCCCGGCTGGCAGCAGAGTGCCACTAAAAATAAGCTCGCATGACGCCTTTGGCAAGCATGCCACAGGTTGCCGACCCCTGGCTCCAGTATATTGTCTCTGGCAATATCCAATACCAGATGTTTCTGAGGAAGACACAAGGAACCCTGTAGTAGATAGCTATGGAATAACCTGCCCCCGGATAAGTTTCCTAACCTCCATAAGGTACAGTCCTGAGGCAGGAGCACTTATATCATTTTATGTATTTCTTTTTAATGGTGGCTGATCAACCAAAAGTGCCTAAATGGGACCTGTTAATGGGAAGCCATTTTTCCCATCATACTCAGAGGTATTTATTCTCAGTAACTCAAGATTTAATCATTTTTACAGTTAATGGCAAAGCAGCCTGTCATAGAATCATAGAAGATTAGGGTTGGAAGAGACCCCAGGAGGTCATCTAGTCCAACCCCCTGCTCAAAGCAGGACCAACACCCAGTAAATCATCCCAGCCAGGGCTTTGTCAAGCTGGGCCTTAAAAACCTCTAAGGATGGAGATTCCACCACCTCCCTAGGTAACCCATTCCAGTGCTTCACCACCCTCCTAGTGAAATAGTGTTTCCTAATCTCCAACCTAGACCTCCCCCACTGCAACTTGAGACCATTACTCCTTGTTCTATCATCTGGTACCACTAAGAACACCCTAATGCCCCCCCTTCATGTAGTTGAAGGCTGCTATCAAATCCCCCCTCGCTCTCCTCTTCTGTAGACTAAATAAGCCCAGTTCCCTCAGCCTCTCCTCGTAAATCATGTGCCCCAGCCCCCTCACCATTTTTGTTGCCCTGTCATACCCTTCCCCTGTAAGGCCAGAGCGCTGGGTCGCAGCCAAAGCCTTAAGAAGTGTTTTTCTTGGAAAAGTCAAGTACAGCTGTCAATCCAAGGCAGAGAGTTGCTTCCTGCTCCGTATTTTCCATGTTCAAACCTCATTCCACGTGCCATTAAAAATCTTTTTTTTCCATGTCATAGGAAACTGAGGTGAACTGGAGCTGTCAGAATGAGAATGTGGAGTAACTGGAAAAATTCTGGAGCCCAGTGTGATTCTTTCAATCAGCGACTGGAGCTGCTGGCAGATGTGTCCCAATCTGCAGGATACATGGTAAGCCCAGGGAGGGGGATATGTCACCAAAAAAAAAAAAAAAAAGTCAAGCCTTCAGAGACATTCAGTGTGAAGCATGTGGGTGAATAATTCACAAATCACATACACTCTAATCCTGCAAATGTTTGTGCATGTGAATCACTTTACACAGGAGTAGTCCCATTAAAGGATAGATCTCCTCGGCAGCTGGGTGAGTATCTCACAGTGCAGGTAGGGAGGCAGGTACCTGCTCTGCAAGAGCTGGGGCATTAAAAATAGTAGCACAGGTGAGCCACCCATGTACAAACCTGCCCAACTCAGGTAGTGCCCAACTTGGGCACGTACTCAGGTAGTTAGCCCAAGCTGCCATCCTGCCATCTGCACTGCCATGACCCATGCTGCTATTTTTAGCATGCTAGCTTGACCAGAGCTAGCACACTGCTGTCTACCCACACTAGGAAGCACCCTCTCATCTACTGTGTAGACAACCCAAAATCAGTGGGACTACTCAGACTTTGTAGGATTGGGACCTTGCCCATCAAGTTCCTTAAGAATTGCCCATGAACAGATGGTGATTTTCTGCAATCTGTTCTTTGTGCAATATTATTTACTAAAGACTATCTGCTAATAATTTTTGGTCTGCAGTGGATGGCTGAGATTAGTTGATATATTGTTTTGATTGGACATGTAGGACATGTAGCATGATTCTGTTTTCTGATTGGATGAATGTAACTCTTAGAGCAACTAAATTCATTGTGACTACTAACTTACTGCAACTGCACATTCCAAATGTGACTTCAGTCAGTGTTCTGCATAATTTGCTTTTTCCACAAGCATTCCTGCCAGGAAATTCATATACTAGAATATTTATGGAAATCAAATGTGAAGGGGACATGCACAGTCAAAATGATTTAAAAAAAAATAATTTGAATAACAATACACAGAACATTTTTGCAGCATTCACCCAACGTTAGTGCCTGTTATTTCCAGAAATCTACCATCTGCCTACTTATGTGACATGTTGAGTGTCCTCAACTCACACTGATATCAATTACAGTTGCGGGCTCTCATCACTGTATGGGATGTGTCCCGAAATGAGCAACTTTGCCTGATGCAGTGCCTTGGAAAATGCAAATCAAAACTCTGATTTGAGGCCTCACCTAATCTAAACACAGGTATGAGACTCAGAAATTATACTTGGATTCTTAAAACCTAGGTCTTATATGCATACAACTGGTCTAATCCCATTCACAGTGCAGTCAAGAACAATAGTGATCTACATGGAAGCATGCTCACATGTATGCTAGTAACATTCATTCATAGATTCATAGATTCCAAGGCCAGAAAGGACCATTGTGATCATCTAGTCTGATCTCCTGTATAACACAGGTTGTAGAACTCCCCCCGCTCCAAATTCCTACAGCATGGCTTTTTAAAAAAAAAATCTAAACTTGATTTAAAAATTACCCGTGATGGAGAATCCACCATGACCCTTAGTAAATTGTCCCAGTGGTTAATTAGCCTCACTGTTAAACATTTATACTTTATTTCCAGTCTGAATTTGTTTAGCTTCAACGTCCAGCCGTTGGATAAATTTATATTTCCAGGTATATGCCATATGTGAAAAGATAATCCCAGGATATGCTGCTGAATTGCCCAATTCCTCTTGCCTGTTCATGACACGTATTACACTGACTGTAGAGTTTCCTTGGTGAGTCATTTAGAAATGTGCAATGCTTCATCTTATACCACATGCAATGGAGAAAATCAGCAGAGTTCCTTGAAGTTTGCATCTGTTCATTGGCTCAGATCCTGTGTATTTATTCATTTGTTTCCTTTTGATTATTCTAACTGAAGGCTCAGTGAATTTGGGATGTTAAGGTTAAAAATAACGAACACAAACTCCTGTAAATGCAGTGAGGTGTCCCGCCTTTCCTGGCTTTCCAGGCAAAATTCAACACATTTCTGTGAAAGCTGCAGGTTATCACAGTTAACATTTCATTTCCTGGGTGTTCCCCGAAGTAGCAATTTATACAGGAAAACATTAGATTCTCGATCAGATAATAGAATTAGCATTTAAGATAAACTTTCCTTTCTTTGGAAAGATAAACCCTCATTATTTAAAATGTGTTTCATCCTCTAGTTCCTTCATCAGAGATGCTACTACAAGCTACCTGCCAATAGCAATTAAAGCTTAGTTTGCAGGGAAAGAGGGTTTAATTGCCAAGACACTATTTATAGGAAGTCTCCCAGGAGGATTACAGAACTGCAAGAATGCAGATTAAGCAAAATGAGGGCAGCGGGGAATGTGATGCACTTTGGCTAAACAGCTCTGTAAAGCTGGATGGGGTAGTTACCCTAGCAATGCTGATGTCAGCTTACCTGTGCATCTTCTTCTGCCATCTATGATGCTTCAGACATTGAACAGCATGACAAGATGTCCTTAGCAATTTCACAGTGGCATGTCTTCTCTCCCTAGGTATTTATATACCACCCCCCAATCATCACAGCAATTGAGCATCGGACACTCATTAATGCATTTGCTCTCACAACAGCCCTGTGAGATAGGGAAGTACTATTAGCTCGGTTTTTCCGATAGGGAACAGAGTCGCTGAGGGGCTGATCCAAAGCCAATTGACGTCAGTGGGACTCCTTACTGAGCTCCATCATGCCCAGATTGACTAAAGAACATGTGTAGGGGGCACACGGGAAGATTGTAGCAAAGCTTGGCATTAAACCCTGATGTCCTGAGTCCCAGTCCAGTGCCTTAACCTGGGCACTGGGCAAAAGCAATGGCAGTATTATGGGGAGATGCCCAGTTCACCTTCCTCCCTTGCTTCCATCTCTGTGCCTTTTTCGGCACCACCCTTTATATATAACCCTAACCTTGTCCAATCCCAATTTACCAAACTAACATCCTCTCCTCATTCAAATCCCTCTTAAAGATTTCCTTCTTTCATGTTTCTCCTCAGAAACTAGTCATTAGATAAACAAAAAGCAATTTTGGCTTATTTCCTGGTGACAGGGTTTTCCCAGGGTGCAACCTGAATGGTGGGACCACTGGACCCTCAGTCCAACCAACTTGGACTTCCTCTCACACTGTAATGCTGTTGCTAACCCACAAACCTCCGTCAGGTACTGTACTTACACAGATATCCACAGGCAGGGATAACCCAATCTGAGTTACATGGATGCTTCTCCCAGGCCCTCACAAACTGACAATAGAGAGGCTCCAGCAAATTCCCCCCAGCTCCCCAGCCTTGCACCCCAGAACTGAGCCATTCTGCCTGACCAGTGTACGTTTATAACCCAGTCCGCCCCTCCCTCAATGTGGAGAGATCATGCACCAGTTTTTATTCTGAGGTGAGGTTTCCCAAGCATTTCAAGCAAAATACACTGTTTTATGTAAAATATACAACAGATTTATTAACTACAGAAAGATAGATTTTAAGGGATTATAAGTGGTAGGCATAAAGGATAGAGATGGTTACCAAAGAAAATAAAAATAAGTGCACCATCTAAGTTATATAAACTACACAGGATTTGAATCAAGCAGTGTCTCACCCTGATAGATAGTATAAGCAGGTTACAGGTCTTCAATACACAGGCTGGAATTCTCCTCCCAGCCGGGACCACCTTTCCCCTTTCAGTCTTTGTCCTCCAAATGTGTTTCCAGGCGTTGAGTTGTGGAGGGAGTGAGACCAAGCGATGATGTCATTTCCCCTCTTTTATAGTGTCTTCCAGCTTGCTGGAAAAGGCCTTTGCTATGATGTGGGTCAAGCAGTCTCCACGCCCCCCCATGCTATCTCTGAGAAGTCTCCATTATATACAGTTCCTGAGATAGTCCTTCGGAGTTTGGATTCCCTTTAATGGGGCATCAGCATGTCTGGCTCCTCCATTGTTATACCTGAAAGGCTGATTGTGGGTGTTCTCACAACATGTTTCAGTAATACACTCATAACTTCCCACACAACGATAGCCCATACAATCCACAATATATTAATGTTCAGCACATCAAGACTTTCAAAATGATATCTCACAAGGCATACTTTGTACAAAACATGTCATAATTATATAACAGTGGTGAATATGGGGGTTCCAGGGTGCTGTTTTGAGATACAGAGTGCCACATCCCTCCTCTGCACTTCTCTGTGCCTCTTGTCTTCTCCACTTCTGCCTTATAGATTGTAAACTGTTTGGGGCAGGGATTGTGTTCATTATGACTGTGTTCACTCACATAGCACCAAGCACATTATGAATTATTACAATTAGTTAACCATAGGACTGCTATCCCCAAACTTTCAAAAATCATAAGTAATGTCTGAAAATATCATGAGATTTAAAACAAAATATTGGGGAGTGGGGTATCATTCTATTTGTTTTCTGGTTTTTGCACGCCTAGTGTGTACGCATGTCACATTTCCAAGCATTTCTCTGCCTGGCTGGAAACTTACTTTAAAAAAAGGAAAGCTGAGAGTCTTATGCAATCTCCTGATTCCAGGATCCTAGAGAAATAATTCCAAATGAAGGGAGAATCACTATAAATTGTGACAGTTGGCAACAGTGTGTATCTGGAAGGAATGGCTCTTACTCACAACATTTATCCACATTTGTAAGCTGTTGCTCAGATTGAGTTAGTGGATGGAAGGGAATCAGTTTCATAGAATTATTGAATATTAGGGTTGGAAGAGACCGCAGGAGGTCACTAGTCCAATCCCCTGATCAAAGCAGGACCAACACCAATTAAATCATCCCAGCCAGGGCTTTGTCAAGCTGGGCCTTAAAAACCTCTAAGGATGGAGATTCCACCACCTCCCTAGGTAACCCGTTCCAGTGCTTCACCACACTCCTAGTGAAAGAGTGTTTCCTAATATCCAACCTAGACTTCCCCCACTGCGACTTGAGGCCATTGCTTCTTGTTCTGTCATCTGCCACCAGTGAGAACAGCCTAGCTCCATCCTGTTTGGAAACCCCCCTTTAGGTAGCTGAAGGCTGCCATCAAATCCCCCCTCACTCTTCTCTTCTGCAGACTAAATAACCCCAGTTCCTCAGCCTCTCCTCATAAGTGCTTCAGCCCCCTAATCATTTTCATTGCCCTCCGCTGGACTGTCTCCAATTTGTCCATATCCCTTTTGTAGCGGGGGGACCAAAACTGGACACAATACTTCAGGTTTGTCCTCACCAGTGCTGAATAGAGGGGAATAATCCCTTCCTTCGATCTGCTGGCAATGCTCCTACTAATACAGCCCAATATGCCGCTGGCCTTCTTGGCAACAAGGGCACACTGCTAACTCATATCCAGCTTCTCATCCACTGTAATCCCCAGGTCCTTTTCTGCAGAACTGCTGCTTAGCCAGTTGGTCCCCAGCCTGTAACGGTGCATGGGATTCTTCTGTCCTAAGTGCAGGACTCTGCACTTGTCCTTGTTGAACCTCATCAGATTTCTTTTGGTCCAATCCTCCAATTTGTCTAGGTCACTCTGTACCCTATCCCTAACCTCCAGTGTATCTACTTCTCCCCCCAGCTTAGTGTATTCTGCGAACTTGCTGAGGGTCCAATTAATCCCATCATCCAGATCATTAATAAAGATGTTGAACAAAACCGGCCCCAGGACCGACCCCTGGGGCACTCCGCTTGTTACCGGCTACCAACTAGACATGGAGCCATTGATCACTACCCGTTGAGCCTGACAATCTAGCCAGCTTTCTATCCATCTTATAGTCCATTCATCCAATCCATACTTCTTTAACTTGCTGGCAAGAATTCTGTGGGAGACCGTATCTAAAGCTTTGCTAAAGTCAAGATATATCACAATCACTGCTTTCCCCATATCCACAGAGCCAGTTATCTCATCATAGAAGGCAATCAGGTTGGTCAGGGGACTGATTTTGCCGGGGACTGATTTTGCCAGGGACTGAAGTGAAGCTGATCCTTGGTTCTCTTTCTTCCCTTATTTAAATATGAGCACTATATTTGCCTTTTACTAATTGTCAAGGACCTCTCCCAATTGCCACAAATTTTCAAAGATAATGGCCAATGGCTCTGCAATCACATCAGCCAACTCCCTTAGCACCCTTGGATGCATTAGATATGGACCCATGAACTTGTGCATGTCCCACTTTTCTAAATAGTCCTTAACCTGTTCTTCCACTACTGTGTTGCCCAGTGCAGCAGTCCGGGAGCTGACCTTGTCTGTGAAGACTGAGGCAAAAAAAGCATTGAGTACTTCAGCTTTTTCCACATCATCTGTCACTATGTTGCCTCCCCCATTCAGTAAGGGTCCCACACTTTCCCTGACCTTCTTCTTGTTGCTAACATACCTGTAGAAACCTGTAGAAACCACATGTGGTCACTTTACCCTGAAGCCCCCTACCTCACAGAGTGCTAGGAGGATAAAAATCCATGCTCCAATACTGCAGTGAGAAGGGATATGTAATTACCTAGATACAGAGATAGATAGCAGCTGTTCTCAGGAGCATGTTCTTAGAAGAGTGATTGCTCCTGTCTTTCTCTATCCCTCTCTGGGACCCCAGGAAGGCCAGGAGAACATATCTCACTGCGCTCATAAAGAGGAGTTAGAATTAAACATTTGTGCTTGAGAGGAAAGTCTCCCCTCAGATTGGATTTTACACTGTTTAGCATCTAATCAGACAAAACATTTCATTTGCTATCTTGTAAAAACAGGACTTATTCTCAGTTTCTAATATCAACATATTTTTTTCTTCTAATTTTCCCCTCCAATAGAACCTGATGTTAATCCCATTGAAGTCAATGGAAAGACTCTAATTGACTTCAGTGGGCTTTCATTTCAGTTCTTACAGGGATAAGTCCAAACCAAAACCTCAGATCTCAGTAACTCTGACCTTTGGGACATCTGGATCCAGCTTTGAACATTGTGGCTTGGACTCATCTTTGTTAGGAATGATTCAGATGTTCTCATCACTGTAACAGGATCTTTGTTCTTTGCTGGCCAAGGAACAGGTTGGTAATATACAACTGAACCACACTGAATGTTGTTCTTTGTTTGTATGGTACCATAGAGAGGTTGTCACAGTTTGCTGGCCATTTAAGTTGGAGTCCAGGTCCACGACTCTACATAGCTCCTCCAACAGCTACCCAGCCTTTTTCTTAAATCTTTTTCACTGAATATACCCACAATTTGTTGCTACACAGACACAAGAAACACCAACAACCCATTTCCTCCCGATCTCACAGTATACTGAGGAAAAGGAGATTAAATACAGCTGCTCTCTCCCCAGCATTCCTTGCCGGTCTCCAGCATCATTGGTCCTCCTGGACTACATGTCCCAAAATCCCTCAGTCCTGTGCAGAAACCAGGAATAGGGTAAAGCTAGACCTGGACCCGACCTTTGAAGATCCAGCATGCCATGTGGCAGAGAACTATAGGATTATCCATAAAAGTACCTTCTAGTTGAACTCTTTTCTCTAACCAGCCCTTCATTCATGTCAACACACAATAAATCTACTGCAAGCTTCCCCAAAATGGCCCTCCATTTGTTCTGAAATGCAGTTCCAATGAAACACGATCTCTCACACACATGCTCTCCTTTTTAAAGTTCTCCCTTGAAAGACCAACTTCACTTCTCAAGTGTTGGACCAAGAAATAACAGAAACTGCTTATGAGCATCAAGAACTGTAGTGTGAAGGATGGAGCATTTTCAGAGCAGTATGAACTATGCTCTGTGCTGGGCATATTCTTGCCGAATATTATCATGTCTAATTAAGCTAAGAGAAGAGGAGAACTTTTTTTTAAGCAAACTGATTATTTTTAAGGCTGCTAAATCTATGCTAGCCAGTTATTGGTGCCATATTCAGAAGCTCAGACAGAGCTAAATTATGCCTCAGATTAATGTATTGAGCAGTTCAGAGGTTAGACAAACAGCTGTTTCTCAAGCAGGCACACTACAAAGCTTAACTGTTCATTGGAAGGGCCGTAATGGCCTAGCTGAAATCCCAGTGGGCTAACTTTTATTTGTTTCTGATTGGGAGATATCTAAAGCTGACTCCATGCTACTGATGACCTCTATTGCAGGGGCAGAAGGTTGAACCTCTGGAGCCAGTGTTATTTTACCAGTCTCTGGGAAAAAAAACACAACAAATCTGCAGTGGCTCGGAGATAATCTGCAAAATGTTGCACTTTAGATCTTCAAAAATAAAGCTTTAAATATCCTGGAAAAAATATGCTGGGCTAGGGAAAAACATCGCTTGAAAGATTTTGCAAAACTGCCGGTTCATTAATAGCAGTCATTCTGCAAAAGTGGTCAGATATGACATGGGTTTTGTATCAGGCATATGCAAAATGTCAGATTACTGGATGAACAGATGAACGAATGAACAGAGCAGACTAAGTATTCCATTATTCGGTATCGCTGTGAATATTTCATCAAAGCGCTTAGATTCAGATTCAGGGAACCATCTGTGTGTTAAACAGGATGAAGTTTAATAAAGACAAATGCAAAGTGCTCCACTTAGGAAGGAAAAATCAATTTCACACATACAGAATGGGAAAAGACTGTCTAGGAAGGAGTACGGCAGAAAGGGATCTAGGGGTTATAGTGGACCACAAGCTAAATATGAGTCAACAGTGTGATGCTGTTGCAAAAAAAGCAAACATGATTCTGGGATGCATTAACAGGTGTGTTGTGAGCAAGACACGAGAAGTCATTCTTCCGCTCTACTCTGCTCTGGTTAGGCCTCAGCTGGAGTATTGTGTCCAGTTCTGGGCACCGCATTTTAAAAAAGATGTCGAGAAATTGGAAAGGGTCCAAAGAAGAGCAACAAGAATGATTAAAGGTCTTGAGAACATGACCTATGAAGGAAGGCTGAAAGAACTGGGTTTGTTTAGTTTGGAAAAGAGAAGACTGAGAGGGGACATGATAGCAGTTTTCAGGTATCTAAAAGGGTGTCATGAGGAGGAGGGAGAGAACTTGTTCACCTTAGCCTCTAAGGATAGAACCAGGAACAATGGGTTTAAACTGCAGCAAGGGAGGTCTAGGTTGGACATTAGGAAAAAGTTCCTAACTGTCAGGGTGGTTAAACACTGGAATAAATTGCCTAGGGAGGTTGTGGAATCTCCGTCTCTGGAGATATTTAAGAGTAGGTTAGATAAATGTCTATCAGGGATGGTCTAGACAGTATTTGGTCCTGCCATGCGGGCAGGGGACTGGACTCGATGACCTCTCGAGGTCCCTTCCAGTCCTATAATCTATGAATCTATGAATCTATGAATCTGTCTTCAGGGCAGTGCTTAAGCATTGACTTGACTTGAAGTGACTGGGTCTTAAGCATGTGCTTAATAGGTTGAATTGGGGCATCATTTAGGGTGTTGGTGGCAAAAATCCCATAAGCTTCATTGCATCTTTATCCCCCAGGCCTGCATTCCTGGTGCACCCTAAACTCCCAGTGATGACAACGGAGTGTTGTGTGCTCAAAGAATGCAGGTTTAGACACGTCTAATGGAAATTCTGAAGTGGATCCGCAACCATACTACTGTGGGCTGTGATCTTGTGAGTCCTTGATGTGATGAAAGGTGACCTGTTTCAAATTCCAGAACACTCATTGGCTGAAGGAAGTGAGACTCTATGCTCATCTTCATGGAAATTCTCAGTTTGTCTGGTACACTCAATTCCATGGCATTTTTTTTACTTTGCCTGTGAGTAACGCGATAACTTTTGAACGCCGCATCTGATCAATTCCAAAATTCACAGGAATATTCTGGGCATCAATGGGAAGAATCCTACTGATTTTGGTGAAAATTGAGACACAGGAAAAGCTTGATTCACAGGAAAATCAGGCCCACAGTCAGCCTGGTGCTGCAGATAGAGGAAACTTTCTGGGACCCCTTACGCTTCTGCCTACACTTATGAGGGGAAGCAGCTTTACTTGCTGTGTGGGGAGATTGCCTGTAGCCTGGAATCAAACAGAAATAAGAGCACCTTAGAGAGAGGATTTTAAGGAGGGAAGTGGGGACCTGATGGAACAGGATGTGGACAAGAGAAAGAGGGAAGAGGAAGGAAAGAAGAACAGGGAGAGGCGTGAAGCATCAGGAACTAGAAATATGGGGCAGTGGTGATTGGGGAAGCAGGGACTCAGAGCATTTCATGAACTGTTTTCTGGGTAATAACATGAAAGGACTCCATGCTTGTAAAACGAATCTGGCTCTTTATAAAAAGCACTATTTATGGAGGTGCTGCCACTACAGCTAACATACTAGTCATGTGCACACAGACTGACTTCATGGTGCCTCCTCCAAGCCCTTCCCTCCTGCAATCTGTGCTCCTCCCTTCAAGTTCCTTGCAGATTTTTTTCACCAGGGGGAGGGAACATGAACCTGGAGAGGTGGACAGGGAGTAAATGGCGGTGATGAGGAAAACAGGGATTAAGAGGGGAGGAGGTGGAGTTGGGGATGGGGATCAAAGGAGGGACTAAGGCCATGGCTACACTACAGAGTTTACAGCGGTGCAGCTGCACCAGTGCAGCTGTGCAGTTATAGTGCTGCTAGTGTGGATGCTCTAAGCCGATGGGAGAGAGCTCTCTCGTCAATATAATTAATCCACCCCCAATGAGCGGCAGTAGCTATGTCAGCGGGAGAAGCTCTCCCACCAATATTGCGCTGTCCACATTGGCACTTAGGTTGGTGTAACTTACGTTGCTCAGAGGGATGTCTCATTCACATCCCTGAGTGACATAACTTATACCGACTTAAGTTGTAGTGTTTGGATAGTCTAAGAGGGCTGAATACATAGGCACCGACTCCGTGGGTGCTCCGGAGCTGGAGAACCCACGGGGAAAAATTGGTGGGTGCTCTGCACCCACAGGCAGCCAAGCTCCCCGCCCCAGCTCAGCTCACCTCACCTTCGCCTCGCCTCCTCCCCTGAGAGTGCCGCTCCCCACTTCTCCTGCCAGCACTTGCTGCTAAAAAACAGCTGTTTCGTGGTGTAACAAGCTATGGGAGGGAGGGGGAGGAGCAGGAACACGGCGCACTCAGGAGAGGAGGCAGGAATTTGGGGAAGGAGTCCAATAGGTGCATGGAGGGGACAGAGTTGGGGCGGGGACTTTGGGGAAGGGGTTGGAATGGGGGCAGGGCAGGGGCGGGAGGAGGCGGGGCAAGGATGGAGTCTGGGCGGGGTCGGGGGGGTCAAGCACCCACCGGCACCAGGAGAAGTTGGTGCCTATGGCTTAATATCATGTATGTGGAGGAAGCAGGGACCTGGCGGGGGGGAAGCAGGCACCCGGGGTTGTGGGGGAGTGGTGCTGTGGAGGGAAGTAGGAACCCAGAGCATAGGGGAGTGGAGATGGGGAAAGGAAAGCAGGGACACAGAGGGGAGGAGAGTTGGAGAGGGGCAGTTGCTGAATATAACAAGTCCTGTGTTTATCAGCTGAACCTCCACAAATCTTGACTTTGGAAGGAGAAGGGATGTGCAGTGGGGTTGGGTAGGGCTATTTCCAGTCAGGGCTTTGGGGAAAAAAAGAGGGTTCTGTTAGGAGTGGGGCATGAACTTATGGAGTCGGGTGGGGAGGCAGGTTATTACATAACTGGACATTAAAAGGACGAAGCTGCCCTGAGCCCAGAGGCTGGAGGTGTCTCTAACCCCCATGACTCCACTCCTTTCACACACACTCCCCTATTATTGTTGCAGGCAGATGAATCTCATTGGCACCCTCCATTGCTGCCTGTAAGTCCTGTGTTTGTACAGCACCTAGCACAATGGGGTCCTGGTCCATGACTAGGGCTCCTAGGTGCTACAATAATACAAATAAATAATAATAATTTACATAGCGGCAGCGGCAGCAGCTTAATATGCAGCTCTGTCACTGGGTGCAGAGCTCGGCCGAAAGAAGCAGCAACCCTCTATTCATGAAAAAGAGCTGCTTTTGCCCAAGCATACCCAGGATGCAAACATTGCTAGCTCTATCTTTGTTCATCAGGAAGAAGTGTGGTGGTGGCCCAGTGAATCAGGCTATATTGTGTAGCATACTTTTAAAAAAGAGGAAGGAAGCCTTAATCTACCTCAAATGTTAGGCCCTAATTCAGCAAGATAATTAAGCACAGCCCTGTCTTTAAGCCTTTAAGCTCTTGACTTCAATGGAACCATTCACATGCTTAACATTAGACCCGGGCTTAAGCACCTTGCTGAATGGGTGCTTCAGTCGCCTTAAGTGATCTTTATAGATCTTTATACACCTCCTAAAGGTGTCAATAATTGGTCTTCTCAGGTCCTCACTCATGGCTCACTGCTCTTTCAGACAGCCACCATCTTCACTTCTCAAGTCTGCCGACATCCTTTAGTTCACTGCTCATTTGGAATGCAGTAGCAAAAGAGTGCTAGCCAGCAAGCATATAGTACATGTGTTAACAGGCTGATGGACATGACCGTGGTACAGTGATGCAAACAGCTGGGGGATCTATAATGTGTAGGAGGTTCTGGTAGGAAGACCTAACCTGCTGCAGGTGCACTGGCAGTGCAGAACATAAACAACACAAATATAAAAAACATCCCTGCCCTGGAGAGCTTACTGTTCCAGAACCTCATTCTGCAACCAGATGCATGACAGTAAACTTCATAGCAACATTACAAAGACATCTAGAAGGGGCTTCACATAGCCACGTGAGTCTGCCTGCATAACACCGACAGACCCCAGTCATCGGGATCGAACCTGTGGTCTCTGGAGCTTAGTGCATGAGCCTCTACCACATGAGCTAAAAGCACCTGGTTGTTAGCTAAGACTATAAGGCAGAGAGCTGGGCAGCCTTAAAACCCCCAGTCGGAAGGAAGAGAGCTGTGGGTTTCCACCCAAGAAAGGTGATGGCTAGGAGATGGAAACCCTAAGTGGGTGCTCTCAAGGTACATGGATGAGGGAATAGAGATGCAGTTACTCTGAAACTGCGACAGTGGGGACTTGAGGTAGCTTTAGAACATAGAAAATACCCAGTTGATTATTTTTTAGGTTCAACAAAATCAAATTCACTTCCAGTTGAGACCAGGCTGGGCAAGCTGCAGACTGGAGTGCTATTTTTATGGCCAATTTACTAACCTCAAGAAATAGAAGTTTAAAATGGAAAGGTTGGGGAAAGAAGATGGTTTTCATCAGAAAGCCTTGTTGCTATTAGCAACATTGTAATCACCAGAGTGGATCAGACCCGAGGTTCATCCAGTCCTGTATCCTGTCTCTGACAGGGACCAGTAGCAGATGCTTCCGAGGAAGGTGTAAGAACCCCTGCAGTAGCAGTGGTGGAGTGATCTGTCTCCCACATGAGTCTCATCCTGGTCTCTAATGGTCAGAGATTAGCTTAAACGTGGGGACATGAGGTTTTATCTCTCTCCGAAAATGTTTGTTGCCATTAACTGTTATAAACCTGGATATTTTTATGATCCATATAAAATGTCTGATCCATTTTTGAATCTTGCTGAAATTCTTGGCCTGATCATTTCTCAGAAGCTGATGCGTTTGGGCCTGTGTCTCCACTCTGTTAAACCAGTTTTACACCAATGCAACTCCACTGTCATCAGCTGAGACACACACTGGTGTAAAACTGGTGTAGTGGAGCAGAGAATCAATCCTGATGCATCTAATCCAGGCAACACATGCCACACTCACTAGGAAATTTATACTGCGCTCTTAGGAATCAATGGCAAAGTTCCCATTGACTCATTGGTTTAGGATCAAGACCAACAGGGACTGTCATCTCCTGTACACCACTGAGATGGTTGCAACCTATCCACTGGAGCAGTTCATTTTTCAAGACTCCATCCCTGCATTTACAGAGCATTTATCTTGGAGCTGCATGAGTTGCTGAAAGCTGTCACCACCTCCTGGAGTTTCTGAAGGTTAAAATGTCAGCACTTGACAGGTTTTGCTCAGTAATAAAAACAAAGTACTTTGTGCTTTGTCTTCCCCTAGCTAGATGCCACTGCACTGGTTATTTCATGTTTGTCTTATCCCGAGCTCAGATTTCCTGAACACTCACCAATGCGTGCCAGCGGCAGAAACTACTGACAAACTCACATAGGGCCAGACCCTCAGCTGGTGTAGACTGGTGTAGCTTGAGGGTTTTCAGTTGAGTTATGCCAATTGACACCAGCAGATAATCTGGCCCATGTTATTAAGAGTACTTTGTACTTTTCATCCAGGGATTTCTAATCACTTTACAAACATCCATTAATTAAGCATTCCAAAGCTGCTGGGAGGTACTGTAGGTGAGCAAAATTATTCACACTTTACAGCCGGCAAACTCAGGCTCAGTGCAGTTAAGTGACTTGCCCAACGGTCACACAGCAGTTCCATGGCAGACAGACTCCCAAGGGTGAAATACTGGCTCCATTGGGAGTTTTGCTATTGTCGTCCATGGAGTCAGGATTTCAACTCAGGAGTTTTGACTTCTATTCCCTTGGTCTAAGGATTAGACCACACTCCATCTTCCTATATTATTTGACCCTTCTCATTGGGGCCAGCCTAATGTGGGGGAGCTAGCACCCAAGCCCAATTGCACGGCTGCATTGGCATTCCCTGTCTTTCTATCAAGGTGGGAGGGATAGTTCAGTGGTTTGTGCTGTTGGCCTGCTAAACCCAGGGTTATGAGTTCAATTCTTGAGGGGGCCACTTGGGGATTTGGGGCAAAATCAGTCCTTGGTCCTGCTAGTGAAGACAGGGGCCTAGACCCAATGACTTTTTAAGGGCCCTTCCAGTTCTAGGAGATAGGATATCTCCATTTATTTATTTATTTATTTTATTTTATTTACTGGAGTGAAGCCTCTTTGATCAGGTGAGTGGGAGAGTAGGCAGAGCGGGATTGGCAATAGAATTGGCTCTGCCTCTCTCCATGCAATAATACAATGACCAGAAAAGGAGTTTCACTTGATAAAGTGAGGGCACAAATTACATTCCCTTGGGAGCATAAGCACAATAGGGAAGGATTTTTACAAGAAGAAACAATCTAAATATTTCTATGGATGAACATTTTGTGTAGTCTGGGAAATTTATTATTAGAGTACATCACAGTTTATTTATTTTATTGTATTTATTTTTCTTCCATGGATGATCCTGAGGACTCCGTGGTGGTTACAATCATCTTGGTCATGGTGTTTTGTCTGCCTCTGGCCAAAAAACTTTCTTATAATCATCCAGACTGGCAAAAAAACTTATTCCTGAAGGCTCATGAAAAAGCAGAACATTTCTCATCTCCACCTCAGTATTTTAAAAAACAAACAAAACAGACGGCAGTTTTGCTTCATTGTTAGAAAAGGGTCATTTCTGGATTCCCTTTGGAGGGAAAAAACAGTGCAATTTGTCCACAAAAAGAGTGAATTTCTATTGGGGAGCAAGCCTATGCCAATTCTAGATTTCTCTGCGGGGATGCTGGGTTGCCATCTTTCTCAGGAAAGGCTGTTCTTGTTGTGGGAATGGTAAACTTGAATCCCCATTCATAAACCCTTGTGTGAATATTATTTATCCCCTTCCCTTCCTTACCAGCGGTGACATTGACCTCTGGCTGGATGAGGCCTTTGCAGCACTTATGTCCCCCTATCTTTAGGGGTTAAGAATGATTGAACTAGTACCTAGGCCTCGTGCTGGCCCTCTTCACAATGGTGAATTTCACCATGATCGGCACCTTCTTAAAGTGAAATCACAGAACAAAAATCACTGAGGTCCAAATTCTGGCTAGGGTGGGGAAAACTATTGTAAGCCGTTTCTAAATGGACTCATACACAGTATAGGTTACAAAAGCTATGTTAATACGAGCTCATATTCAACTTCTAAGCAGCCACACAAGCACCTCCCTGCATATTATTCTCCTCAAGGTCAATAATAATCAGGTTTCAGGACTATAAAGTGGCTGCCGGGTTATTTGGCACATGTGTATAAACTAGCAGGCTATGTTCCTGCCTATGCTCCATCCTGGAATGCCTCTCCTTGGCTTTCTTCACAGAAGGGCTGAATAATATCTGTGCATGGGTTCTGGGGAGAGTAGCGCTAAGGATGGACAGTGGACTTCACAGTCGTGCAACACCTTGTAGTCTCTCTAGTGGATGCCTGTCGGAATTTGGTCTTAAAGTGAAGGTTAATCATGATGGTTGATATCCAAAGTTATATTTGCATATTGCAATGCATTGAAACGAGGAGGGGAATGGGGTCCGTCTATTTGACTACTTATTACAAAGGAGGGCTATATCATTATTCTCCATTTTACAGATGGGGAAACTGAGGCACAGAGCAGTGTAGTGACTTGCCCAAGGTCACCCAGGAGATTAGTAGCAGAGCCATGAATACAACCCAGATCTTCTGAGTCCCTGTTCAGTGCTCTATCTTTTAGGCCATACTGCTTCTAAAGCACAATGTACTGTACTCGGGAGTCCAGATACAACTGAAATCATTGGGATTTTAGAATGAACTGAAGAAGAAAGAAAGAAAGAAAGAAAGAAAGAAAGAAAGAAAGAAAGAAAGAAAGAAAAGCTTCTTGTAGGATTCTGCATATAGGGAAAATCCCAATGCATAGACATTTCCTGAGCTGTTTACCATAAACCTGATTAATTTACTCAAAATATTGAACCGAATCAGGCGGTTTTGTAGGCTGCCTCTCATCATCAATCAAACTTACCTTCTCCTTCTTTAAATGTTTTGTCTCATAAAAGAATGTGTCCAATGCAGTTTTTTCTCCCCTTCGCCCCAAGCAAAACAGTACATTTGCCTGTCAAAGGTGATGATTTTTAGCTTTCTCTCTTATGGCATGAAAAAGGACTCACAGTTTTCCTAGGAAACTAGCTAGAGCTATTCATTGCTTGAAATGCCTTTCTTGGTAGCCCCAAACCACTTGGTGTCTGGAGAATGTCTTCCTGTAGTTGGGTGATCGTTATGAGGCATGTTGCCAATAAAAGTGTAAAACGAAAGGTGGAAAGATACATTGATAAATAAAGACCAGATTCTGATACCTTTGCTCACACTGATTAGTACCGTACTCTGTGAGTACTCCCATTGAGTCCAATGGGAGTAGTGACAGAAGAAAGTATTATCCCATCACAAGTAAGAGTATCAAACCTGTCGTTAAGTATATCAGCTGACTAACATAATTAACTTAGAATGTGGGGCAGGGGTTAAAATATGAGAGCCACTAAAATGGTGCATCAGTGTCTAGGATTAATAATAATAACAACACTTAGCTTTTACATAGTGCTTTCATCTGTCAGTTTCAAAGCTGGTGAGTATCATTACCCCATTTTGCAGGTGGGGAAACTGAGGCATAGAGCAGTGACATAACTTGCCCCAGGTCACGTCACCCAGCAGGTCAGTGGTAGAGCTGGGAATAGAACCCACCATTTCCTGAGTCACAGCTGGTGCTTGATCCACTAGGCAACACTGCCTCCCTAGAAATACATGAACACTTTTTAAAAAAAAAGAACAGGAGTACTTGTGGCACCTTAGAGACTAACAAATTTATTAGAGCATAAGCTTTCGTGGACAAGTGGGCTGTAGTCCACGAAAGCTTATGCTCTAATAAATTTGTTAGTCTCTAAGGTGCCACAAGTACTCCTGTTCTTCTTTTTG
>NC_048298.1:11832135-11912919 GCF_013100865.1 Trachemys scripta elegans | reverse complement strand
GCTGCCCGAAGCCCGAGCGCTACCAGCTTCAAGGTTTGCCGGGCAGCCTCCAGACCCTGCACCCCCGGCTGGGCTCCAGCTGTGCTGGGGAAGCGCTGTCCGGGGGCGCAGGGTCTGGGGGCTGCCCAGCAAACCATGAAGCCAGTAGCGCTCGGGCAGCCCTTTTCGCGTGGCTGGGAGTGGGAGGGAGGAAGGGGTTGGGCGGGGAAGGGGCGGAGTTGGGGCGGGGCTGTGGGTGGGAAATGGGCGGGGCCAGGGCCCCGTGGGGGGTCCTCTTTTTTTATTTGTTAAATATGGTAACCCTAACTAAGTGCATTAGAAAGGTGTGCAGTCAAGGATCCAACCACTCCTCTCTGGCCCATCTGTGTAGGAGGGAAAGCAGTGGATCTACAGAAGTTGCTTCCTGCCCTGAGCTACTACTTGTTATCAGATAGAGCCCAGGAAGGATAGTCCAGTGGTTAGGGCACTAGCATGGGCCATGGGACACTTGGCCTCAATCCCTGCTTCACCACAGACTTCCTGTGTGGCCACAGCAAGTCACTTTCTCAAGGCCTCAGATGACCATCTGTACAATGGGGATAAAAGCACTTTCCTACCTCACAGCGTGAGGATCAATACATTAAAACATGTGAGGTGCTCAGATACAACAGTAACAGGGGCTGTCTGAGTACCTAAGGGCTTGTCTACATGGGAAAGGTATACCAGTGTAAGATAGGGTGTACATTTAAATTGGTATAACTCCCCAGTTAGATGCTCTTATTCCAGTAAAAGAGGCCTTTTCCAGTTTAGTTTATATTGCTTTAATAGGGGTTTAAACCACCCAATCTGGAATAAAAGTGGCCACACAGAGCGTTATATCAGTATAAACAATAATTATTTAACTATACAGGTATAATTATACTGGTATAATTGGAAAAATTTTCTTTGTTGACAAGCTGATAGATAGATAGATAGATAGATAAATAGATAGATAGATAATACCAGACAGTAAGAGGGAACTTAATCTCTATTACTCCCCTGACCTACTTACTACATCTAATTATTCTCCACGACATTAACTGAGTACAAAGGGCCTGATTCTCACAGTTACAATGAAACATTTTAAAACCTGAATTTATTTCAGTATTCTTTTTCCCACTTAAAGGCTGTACATATTTTTAAGCAAAAACATTTTCCCCCTATTGAAAACATGAAGCTCATCAAGCTTGTTTTGGTTTTTATTTCTGTTTTCAAAGTTGAGTTAAAAAAAAGGAAAAGGAAAAGAAAAGTGAACTTGTTTGAGGACACAAATAAGAAGAGGAAATAAATGTTTAATGAGCCGTTCTTGGAGTATCTAATATCAAGCCTCTTAGTACAAGGGGACAGTGTCTGTCCCAGCCATGAGTGGGATACTTGTACATTCGATTGTATTTGAAAATTGGAGGGAATTAGTAACTCTGTTTATGTGGTTTTGCTCCATGTTACAAAACAAATCTTTTTATTTGTTATAAAAGGTGAAAAAGTAGAGAAGGGGAACAGAAAGCCAAGCCCGCATGGCAATGAGCAGTGAAACAGGCAACGGGGATTACTTTACACTCTCCTTGTCCGAAATTATCTATTTCCATTCTATAGCATCTTTGTTTGTCATTCCCCTGCTTATGTGGTTACACATAGACTTGCTTTGTTTCTTCTTCCAAAACTGCTATCGTGTTACCTTTCAAATTTGGCATCCAACGACGTGAGGGTCACGGGTGCCACTTTGTGCATGGTTTGGATGACTTCATTAGCTAAATAGAACTGTGGGAACAGATTCTCTGGGTGACCTGCAAGCCAGAGAGAAGCCTTTTTTATCCATTCGGCCAAAGAAGCATAAATGTACTTTTGGCGACGATTTCAACGACCACCTTGTGGAACCGTAATTTTTCTGCTGTGCACTGGGAATGAAATATCCATCCTCTACATACACAAGGCCAAATCCTGGCCCCTTGTGGGAATGGCTATGAATAGGGGTGCATTGATGCAACTGAGGTGGTGGGCTCCTGTCTTTGCTAGGTTGTTTCAAACTCTTTACAAGCAGGATGTCACCCAAGAATCGCTCCAATGCACAGATCTATCCCAACATCTTTATCACCATGTCCTGAAGCACCTTGTCATGGAAACGCACCGTCAATGGGAGTAGGACACAGATCTTATCTACAACACTTACAGACTTCACTATCCCTCCAATCTCAGCCCCTTAGTCCTGGATTAATGCATTTTAGCCCTTTGGGCTGTGGCCAATTTGGTGCAAGTTCTTGGGGACCATGGACTCAGGATCCAGTTAGGCTTGCTACCTTTCTGCAGTGGCAGCACGTGTCTTCTTCCACGGCCACACAGTCTCTTCTTGAATGACAGCGCCATTCTCTAGTGGGAGGAACTTAGCAGAAATTAAAAGTGGGGTTTCCTTACAACTTTCTAGCCACCCAAGGCTCTGGGAAGGGATGAAGAGACCATATCTCTTCTCTGCCCATTCCTAGCCAATCAAAGTTCTAGGACCTTCACATATCTGCTGCTATGTGGAGTGGGGACTAATGTTACTCTAGGTAGATGATCTGACAAGCAATGCTCTACTCCTATACAAGATGCACTCATATCCATTAGGACCGAGAGGTATATGAACAAATATATGCGGACCATACCACTGGTCCACAGATCCTACTTGAGAATGCACATCCATAACTTTGCTTGTTGAGTGCCTGCAACATAGCCTTTCTCTGCATTTGGAGTGAGCTAAATTCCACATGGAAGACTTCTGCCTTGTGCTCCCCTTTGCTTGTAAGTTTTCTGATCATATCCAACATTTATTCCTTGGAATGCGAGTGGGGGTGATTCGACCTTACCTGGAAGGTGTTCTGTATTGAATTTGAAATGCACGTGAACAGTAGGCTGAGAAAATTCTCAGACGTTCCAACAGAAGGAAAAGGGGTTGCAAGATGGATGGTTTGTAGACAAAAGAAATGTTTTAATGACAGTTGTTGCCAACGTTTGTGATTTTATTGTGATCCTCAAGATATTTGGTGTCTTTCTCAAAGGTCCAGAATCAAGAGATTGCATGGGATTCCCAGCTTTCATCAGAGAAAGAAAAATTTCTAGCCCTCAGGGTTGTGGAGAAAGGCTAGAAAATCTGACCCGAGTGAACCTTAAAAGCTCAGAACCAGAAAGCAAATAAAATGAACCCTGAATCTATAATTTTTTTTAAAATGTCATGATTTTTAAGACTATCTCATGATTTTCTGGGATGCTGGTTCATGCTTTTTGAATGTTTGGAATTGGCAATACTGTACTAACTCACTATTTAGTCACAAATGCAGATCAAAGACATACCCTGGCTAATTTGGGGTACTTTTCTAGTTTGAATTGAACATATTGCATGGTACACATTATAAATCAGCAACAGTCACTGTGGGTATATTCCTTCTCAATCTTTTATTTCCATGATTGTTTAACTGTACCATATATATCAAAATTCATGCTGTTCAACCGAACGTTAAAGTTACCACCGTAGATGCTTTGAAAAAGGCAGAATACTAGTGCTGTGCAGAGGACAGAAATTCCATTTCATGAAGAATTTTGACTTTTTAAAACTTTATATTGTAATACATAAAATACAAAATTAAAAAAAAAGTCAAAACAAAAAGTCATTTCAAAACAAAATAAAGTTAAAATGTTTCATTCTGAAAGTGTTGAAACAGGACATTTTGACATCATTGAAGCACTTTCCCTCCCATCTTTTTCCAAAATGAAGTTTTGGCAAAATTGACATAATTTTGCAAAGCATTTAAATGTTGACAGAACTGCATTTTCCAATAGAAAAATGTTTCATCAAATGTTTTTTCCAGCCAGCTTTACAGAATAATTTTATTTCTGTAAATGACAATTAATGTGCTCAAAGTTAGGCATACACTTAAATACCTTGCTGAAGCAAGACCAAAGAGAAACACACTGAATGTTGACCCATAGTTGAGTTAGACCAAATGCTGACAAGTCATTGGGGGTACATCTACACTACAGCGGGGAGTCGATTTAAGATACGCAAATTCAGCTACGTGAATAGCGTAGCTGAATTCGACATATTGCAGCCGACTTACCCCGTTGTGAGGACGGCGGCAAAATCGACTTCTGCCGCTTTTTGTCGGCGGCGCTTACTACCACCTCCGCTGGTGGAGTTAGAGCGCTGATTTGGGGATCGATTGTCGCGTCCCGACGGGACGTGATAAATCGATCCCCGAGAGGTCGATTTCTACCCGCCGATTCAGGCGGGTAGTATAGACCAGACCAGGGTTAAACCAAGATTTTCTCCTCTAGTGTGGACACTTTGGGTGAAATCCTGGACCTATTGAAGTCCATGAAAGTTTTGCCAGTGACTTAAATGAGGCAACAATTACACCCCTTTTGACTAAAGTTGGCACAGTTGCTTATAGAAATCTGCCAGTGGCACAGAGCTGCTCTGACTTATATTGGAGACCGGTCTCCTCCACAGCCAGCCCCCGGTCACTATGAGCATTTGCAGGACAAGAAAATATGTTGCAGAAACCAGCTTTTAATGAAAGAATAAGCCCCGAGGTGGTATGGAATTTTATGGGACCTCTTCTTCAACTCAAGCTCGATCCATTGTCTTGGATCAGGCCCTGCATGTATTACACCAGGTAAAGACTGGAGTGGTATCTGGGGGAGTCATGCTCTTGACCTGATATCAGCTACTGCTCTGGAAATTTTCTTTCATGATTTCAATAAGCCCAATTAAACTATATTTATCCAGCTGGATGAATTAAAGAGCCACTTTGATCCCTGGATTGTATTTCACATCCTTTCTATACTACTGATTTGATACAACTTGTATGTAGCTACTCTTTTCAACTTCATTGTTAGTGAATCCACTCACTATATCAGGTTTGGGGAATGGTCAACCAGGTACCAATAAGTCTTCTTGTTTATAACATTCTAAATGACCACATGATGTATGCTATGAGTTGAATGGGACACCTGCATCATTGACAGGCCTGCCTGGTGTATTGTATTGAATGAAATTATAACACAATTGATTCAAAAGCTGGACTGAACCCTTTTATTCTCACACATGCTTTTATTTATTTATTTATTTTTATATAGGATAAAAGCCGTCTCCTTCCCAGCATCACTACCTGTTGGTAAAACCAGATCAGGATGAAATCAAGTGGAGAATTCACTATTGATAATACTGTACTGTTTTAAGCAAAAGAAAGGCTGGTAGGAGATGAACAATGTTTTTAGAAAGTGATTGGATTTTGAGGTTATAGGTTATTATTGGACAGTATCTCTATTTTTATATTATATTTTAATCACATGAAGTAATATTATATTATATTTCCATGTAGAAATATTTTACAAGCACAGTGATTGAACAACCAATCCTACTATATTCCTAATCAACAAAGTAAACTTAGCTTAACTGAATTACAGGATCATTATTAACTAGAGATAGATGTGAACCTAGAGCTGAATAATTCTGAATTCTGAAGAGAAATGTTTTAGAATCTAAACCCAGATCTTGATCCAAATTTCACAGCTGGGCCTGTATTTACAGTTCCCTTCGCAACTCCACATCTGAACATCAGCCCCCAATAAATTGCAGGGTGGCTGATAACCCAGATTATGTTTCTCTCTAATGATCTTTATTTGAGGATGAATATTTAGGTTTTGATAAATACAGGGCCAGATCCTCAGCTGGTAACAATGGGTGTAGCTCCATGGAAGTCAATGGAGCTATGTCAATTTATAGCAGCTAAGGACCTAGATCTTTAGTACTGTAAAGAACAAAAACTAAGGGGCAAAGTCTGCTGGAACCGTAAAAGTTCTTTATTAGACATTCAGTGGATGTTTACTTTATTGAGAGTGTTTATAGCAGAGGGTGTAGCCCAGAACCTCAGAGAGGTATGATGGTCTCCCCCAAGTCACTCTGGTTGTCTGACATGTGCAGGTGGATACTGATTTAAATTTTTGGAGCTGAGCCTGCCTCTAAGTTTTGATTTTGGTTTAATCCAAAATGTAGTAGAAGCTTGTTTTCCAATCTGGGTTCACATCCAGTCCAAGATAGCAAAAATCTCATGAGTTTTCCATGCTGTCGAAATGGACCCCATGTCTGGATTGACCTTAAAACCAAACTCTAGGTTAAACATTATCTGGATGCAGACAAGAACACTACCTCCTTGGCCCATGTCTGAACATTAACAAAACCCCTTCACGTCAGAGTGTGTGGACTAGCATGTCTGTGGAAATGCATCTACTGCACCACTTAAGTTACTCTCAGGCTCCAGTTAACTATACTGAATGCCTTTTGAAGCATTTGTTGAGAAATATAAAATTTGTAACTTGGTTTCTTGTTTAGGGTTTGTCAAGCTATGAATTAAAGTCACAAGTTATGCATAAGTCACTGATGTGTTAATTTGGTAAAAGCCAGAAGTGAGCAGCTCATCTTTGTGACTGACAGATACAGTATTAGCGCCTGTGTCTGTTTTGCTTGGCTTCCCCCCTTTTTCAATTGTAATTGCATCTAAAATCCATATACAGGGAGAGTCAGAGTCAATCTCTCCTGTAGAACTGGTGGCTATAGCATTATGGTTTTACATTTATTTTTATTAAACAAACAAACAAGCAAACAAAAACAGTCCTGAGAGCAAGTCAAATTTAGCTCTGTTAACTCTGGTATCTCTTTACAGTGAATTTCTGGTCCAAATGATCTTTCAGTTAACGCTAAATGCTGCTCTTAACTACACATAAGATTGATGCAACTTCCTTCCACCATTTCCCCAACCCTCCATCCTGTTGTGGGAACCTCTGACCTTCCAACGCTTGGGTGTCCAATCTTGAGCCCAATTTTTGCACCCCTAGTCTCTCTCTCTTCAATGACTATCAAGTTTTATATTCCAGTCTAATATGCTGTATGGGCACCGAACTTAAGCCCCAATCCTGAAAATCCCTGTGAGCATGAGCATCTCTATGGGTGTGAATTGCCCCACTGAACTCAAATGGTCCAATCAGCTGCGTAAAGCCAATTGCATATTCATAGGTGCAGGGCTTTAAGTTCCAGTCCTGCACGCTTGACATCAATGGAAATTTTGCCACTAATCCCAATGGGAATTGTGGTTGCTCAGCATAACATAAGATCAGGATTATGCTGCTTGCTTGAAAATGATATGATCTCTCTCCTGCCCTTAAAACGTTTCTGAATCAGCTCTGACCCCACTTCCCACATTTGAGGCTCTGCTTTTGCAACATATAACATGTGGATGGAGTATTGTGTTCCCATGGAGCCCTTCTGAAGTTCATGGGACTCTGTGTGGGTGCATCACACCCTGCATGCCACACAATGTAGGATGGGGGCATTAGGTTTTAGACTCTTTTGTACAGCTTTTTCATTGTAGGACTGAAACAAGGAAGTAACGGGTTAAAAAAGAATTTTTTTTCATTTCAAAGGTGGCAGGTTATTTTTCTCAGACTTTTTTAAGTAAACCATTGAATATATTATAAAATGATATCTATAATCTCTCTATATAGTTTATATATAGACACATAAATTATTCTGAATTTTAGTATTAGGAACAGAAATACAACATTTATTTTGTTATACACTGATCTTAAAAATATTTAGGGATGTTAGATGGCTATCTGGAGCTACAGGATATTTTAATCGGGAATGCCCTTAACGTGGAAGTTTGGACCTCATTGTTTGACCTCACAAGGAATTAATCTCATGTGACTGTAAATTTAGAAGAGTTTCTAAGAAGGTAAATGGGTTTTTTTTCCATTCTTTCCTGTCCCTTTTTTTTTTTTAATAGCAAATATGATCAAGACTGTTTGAAAACTTTTAGGATTCCCATCCAAGTTAATCCTTTTAAACCTAGCTATGCTTATTAGCGTTCTTTGAACAGATAAGGCTTAAACAGATGTGTCATTTGAAGAAGTGAAGTCAATTTAATAGCAAAGAAGGATACAAAATAGTGGCTACAGAAGGTGAAATGTGGCATTTGATGAAATAGTGGTGATACATTTTTAAATCTCTTCTAAAACTATATTGTTGAAATGACAGAAATTACTAGTGAGCTGTTATGGTTTTAGGAATTATAGGCATCAACCTATTTAGAGGTGCTAAGAAGCCGCTTGATTCCCTGGCTGTCTCTCTCAAGTCATTTCTGATGGCATGGCAGCCTCAGCCATATCTGCAGACAGGAAATGCCTCGAATTTATCAGTCACTGGGTTGAAATTTAAAGATAGGAAACTTCTTTCTCCATCTTTAGGAGTGGAGGGAAATTCTTAAACCATTTGAATTAAACTGGCAACTTTAATTGAGTTCTTGCCTATCTCTCGTGGTATTTTGTATACATCTTCATCCATAATGGTTATGACAACTACGACAGACAACACTGTCTTTGTTAGAGTGCTCTGTTGAGTCTAGAAATGTGACTGCTAATGCTAGGTGTGTGTATGTGTTACAGCAGGAATATTTATAGCAAATGTCTATGGAGTTGAAAGACAGATTTCATTAAACATATCAGAGGCACACTTGAACAAGAGAGTATTAAGTAGGGCACATTGTATTGGATCATCTGTAAAGAAAGTCAAGGGAAAACTTTCATTTTACCATAGAAAGCTTATCTTGGAAGCATATTTACAGATAATATTCCAAATAGGAGTTTCAGAGAGATCCTCCCAGAAGAACATTAAGTAAATGTAAAGCGGTGTTGGCTTCTGAAACATGATGGATAGAGAGCACTGTGGTGAAACTTACCGAGGAACTGAAAGTACAGTTTTTGTTTTCAGTCTGAGGATATGCAGACATTATTGGACCAATTCTCATTCAAGGCCCCTTTCACCTGAAGTGGGTGCAATGCAGAAGAAAACATTTAAGCCCATGGGTGAAAACACTGACATTCACTGTGAGATCCCTTTACACTTCCAGAGAGATGTAAAGGGTTCTCACTGTAAAGGAGAAATAGTTTTATTGGGCAGATCCTCTTTGATCCATCATTGACTTCGAAGACGTGGTGTACTGAAAACTGTGTTGAAATTGTAAACTGTCTCTTTAAATGCTGAGGGTGTTTTCCTGGTCCTGCTTGCAGGCTAGGAGGTTCTGTTGGAAGCATGTGATCTGGGCCTACCTGCCATCAGTTTACAACCAGCCAGTCTAGAATAAGGTGGGAGCAGCCTGCTTTGTCTGTCTCTTTTTTGGGGTTCCAGCAAGAGTCTTTTATGTTTTTAGCTAGTTTCTCTGTTTGTATGCCATGAAACATAACAAATGGAGCTATGCCAATTTACACCAGTGAATAAGAAATAGGTGATATGGGGCAGGTCCTCTTTGATCTGACATTGACTTCAATGCAGCTATGACAATTTACACTAGCAAAGGACCTTCCTCTAGGTTTTCTGAAAGTGCCGGGATCAAATCAATGAGCCTTCAGCTTTGAACATATTTTCCTAGTTTATCTGAATTTCAGGGAAACTCACTGCAACCCAATTCTTAAACACTCTGTCTCCATCAGTAGTCACAGAAACTAACTTCATAGAATCAGAAAATATCAGGGTTGGAAGGGACCTCAGGAGTCATCTAGTCCAACCCCAGCTCAAAGCAGGACCAATCCCCAATTAAATCATCTCAGCCAGGGCTTTGTCAAGCCTGACCTTAAAAACCTCTAAGGAAGGAGATTCTAACATCTCCCTAGGTAACCCATTCCAGTGCTTCACCACCCTCCTAGTGAAAAAGTTTTTCCTAATATCTAACCTAAACCTCCCCCACTGCAACTTGAGACCATTACTCCTTGTTCTGACATCAGGTACCACTGAGAACAGTCTAGATCCATCCTCTTTGGAACCCCCTTTCAGGTAGTTGAAAGCAGCTATCAAATCCCCCCTCATTCTTGTCTTCTGCAGACTAAACAATCCCAGTTCCCTCAGCCTCTCCTCATAAGTCATGTGCTCCAGTCCTCTAATCATTTTTGTTGCCCTCCGCTGGACTCTTTCCAATTTTTCCACATCCTTCTTGTAGTGTGGGGCCCAAAACTGGACACAGTATTCCAGATGAGGCCTCACCAATGTTGAATAGAGGCGCAGGCAGAATCGATGGGGGACTGGCAGCAGTCGACTCACCGCGGTGAAGACACCATGGTAAGTCGATCTAAATACATCGACTTCACCTACGTTATTCATGTAGCTAAAAATGCGTAACTTAGATCGATTCCCTCCGTAGTGTAGATCAGGCCTTAAAGTCATGCTCCTGTACCAGATGTGGACTGGCTACAGGGCTTCATTCTGAGTGAGATACACACCTGATGTGTTCAGTATAAGATCCTTTAATATTCTGTCCAAATGGGCAAGTTTAGCTTAAATAAGTTATATTACACCTAATAACTGAACTGTATAATACAGTTTAGCATTTCTTTACATCTCCCCCTTTAAATTCTACATTTCTACCATTTACAAAATTTTCACTATCACACTATCTTTGAAGTTCAGTACAGATCAGTCTGTTAAGTGTCTCTGAGTTGTACTGGTTTTCTAACTACATGACCTGAATGCAGAATAAATTGGTCATCCGGCTGTCCGTTAGTTGCAACAACTGGCTGTGGTCCATTTGGAATCCTAGTCTTCTTCCTCGTGTTTTGCATTCACTGTCTGTAGAGTTTGCTCTGTTGATTGTTCTTTCGGAGGAACAAACTGTAGATGTTGACGGTTTCTATTGAACTCTTCGCTATTAGTCTTGGTCACCTCTGATCTGGGCGCTATACAACGGCTGCAGTTGTCCATTTTTGTTCTCCATCCAGTTTGACATGCATATGGTTCTAGACACAGGCCATGTTTGCACTACCACTTATGTCAGCAAAACTTATGTTATATAGTGTTCCTAAAGACAAGCCCTCTATAAGTAAACATAAACCAAAAATATGGAAGTGTGCTGTAAATTCCTTTACCGAGTATTACTGAATTTAGGGCTTGATCCAAACCTCAGTGAAGTCAATGGTCTTTGAGTCGGACTCCCAAAGCGCCATTATCTGACAGTGAAGCATCTTTTGTTAGACCCACCAAATATTACCATGGCTACTGTATATGGTTTCAAATTTAGACCCGTGCATAGACCTGTTGGGACAACTGTTTATTACAGAGAAACAACGTGATTTTACACATTGCTGTGTTCATTCTCAGTTGCTCAGGTTGTTTGGAATCTAGATGAAAATGTTTTTTTTTTTTTGTCACTTGCTATTTTGTGTGCACACTGTAATAAGCAGGAACAATTCTCTTTACGTTCATGAGGTGGTGTCCACTAATACCAGCTGAACTTCCTTTGGGCAGTCATTTTGGTTCAGTATTGTTATGCCTCATTCACAGTTACATTCGGCACAGAAGATTTTATGCACAGGTCTAAATTTATTAAAGTGGCTAGTAATTATGGGTACCCAACTTAAGACACTCTCAAGGAGCCTGATTTGCTCAGCACACTTTGAGTAACAGGACCCTAAGCTCAAAGATGGTTGGGCACCGGAAAACTGAAGCTCCCCAAATCAAGTCACTTTTCAAAGTTGAGGCTTCTATATAGATTTTTCACTGCTTATGTTCACTCTGGACATCCCAATGTCATTTCTTGAATCTCTTATCCACTGTTCGAACATTCGTAGTGTGACTTACTAGTCAATGTGTGGTTGCTGTGTCCCTCTCCGTCTTCGATCACCAGAAGATATGAGTATGTTACAGCCCCAGCTTCAGAGCTGTGTTTTTTTAGTTCAAGCTGTAGCAGCTCATATTTTTAGCTCTTGACCACCACACTATGGATTGACCTGAAGATCTCTACAGCTGAAAGCATGAGCGGCTACTGTTTGAGTTAACGCTCCCCAGCTGGGGTGTAACAGACTCCTATCATCTGTGGATCAGGCACAGAGGAGACTCTGTAACACACTCATCAGTGGCCTACACTAAATAAATAATAAACATAATAGACTAGTGTTTAGCAGATGTATCTGAAATGCAAACTGCTGACCCTTGAACACACATCTCCATAAATCAGAATTTTGCTAATTTACATATCGATCTGTTGTCTGCCTATTTTGGTGCTTACATGACACCCATCACTGAAGTATCTGAGTGACTAATGGAGAGGGAGAAAGAGAGAAAGAGAGGGAGATCCCAAGAGAAAAATTTACAGGAAAGAGAATTATATCTATTTGGCAGATGCTCTGTGTTTCAGCCCCAATCCAGCAAAGCAGTTAAGCACGTGTGTAAATCCTGTTGACTTCAATGGTTGGAAGTGCATGCTTAAGTGCTTTGCAGAATAGAGAAGGATTGATGAATTGGGAGCCCTTGTTAACTCTTTGGTTCCAAGTTTTGCACTGAAAAATGGTTGGCATTTGATCCTGTTTAAAAGGCTGCGGGAAGAGGAAAGGTCTCAGCCCAGTTAGGTGACTCTCTGCAAAGGGGCTGTCTATGGCAGCTCAAGAGTGCAGTTTAGCTGAACAGGAGTGATGAAGAGGTGACCTAGGTTACAGCTAGCTCATGTGTGAGTGTAACTGAGACTCAGTAATCTCAGTACTCCCAGAATGTGCTTGCTGTCTCTTCTAATAGACTAAACACATATGTCTCTTTACTCACTTAGAAAAAAAAGCTGTTATGAAATGGCTGTAGTCACAAATCGGGGGTTAAATGGTTTTAACGCAATATGACAATCTGTTCACAAATCCTGATGTGTTTACAAAACATATCCTTGCTGCCTAATATGTTTATTTTAACACTTTATTCTTAACAGGCTTAAATGCCATTTTCACATGCTCCGTTTGTTTAGATTTTCATAAGGTTGGGCCACTCGTACTGGAATGCCTTGACAATAATACAGTGTTGGGAAGCAGGTCATCTTTTGTTTGGGTTGAATCAAATTAAATGTCCATTACTCACCATTTAGGGGATAAAGCCACCAAATCACAAAACACATTAGTAGTAGTAAATGTTACTTTATGTGCTCCTCCAGCCAGGCAACTTTATTTTTTAAAAAGGCCACAGGCAACTGGAGCTAGCTGAAACTGAACCTGAGCAAGATGGAGGTTGGGTTGGTGGGCAGAGAGAAGCACTTAAAGGAATGGGCTGCCAGAGTGCAATCGCCTTTGGATGAAGGTCCACATGAGCTTTTGCAGGCACATCAAACCTGTTCTCCGCTCAGTATGCTGGCTTCCCATAGAATAGTGTGTCAAGTTCAGTGTCTTGATTCTTAGCTTCCAAGTGCTCAATGGCCTATGTCCAACATATATAAAAGGTCACCTAAGGTTCTGGCATGAAAACCATGGTCAACACATCTGCTTCTCTGGCACAATGGAGGTTTCTCCACAAAGGTAAAGTTCATCCGTTCAGGAGAACTAAGGCCCATCAAAACCTCAATGCCTGCTGTTGCAACTGCAAGGTGCACGTCTTCAACCTGCCTTCTCTGACATAAACACAGATCAGCATGTACACTGAAAAAAACCCCATTAAAATACCCGCCTTTCTACAAAAACAAAACACTGTCCTTGTAGTGCCCCACTCCTGGAGAACAGGTGTTAAAAGCAGCCAAGCTAGGCTAATTGGGGAAGCAGCCACAGCTGTGGCTAGTTCAATCAGGGTCCAACTGGGCCTGATAAGAGGGCTGTGGGCCAGAAGCTGTGGGCCACAGTCTCATTCTAGCCCTGGAGTAGGCCAGACTAGCTGTCCTTGGGAGGAGGTATAGCTCAGGGGTTTAAGCATTAGCTTCCTAAACCCAGGGTTATGAGTTCAATCTTTGAGGGGGCCACCCAGGGTATGTCTACACTATGGGATTAATTTGAATTTATTTAATTCAAATTTTGGAAACAGATTGTATAAAGTCGAATGTATGCGGCCACACTAAGCACATTAATTAGTTGGTGTGCATCCATGTAGCGGGGCTAGCGTCGATTTCTGGAGCACTGCACTGTGGGTAGCTATCCCATAGTTCCCGCAGTCTCCTCCACCCATTGGAATTCTGGGTTGAGATCCCAATGCTTGATGGGGCCAAAAACATTGTCGCGGGTGGTTCTGGGTATATCCTCCCCCCTCTCCAGGGAAGCAACGGCAGACAACCATTTCGCGCCTTTTTCCTGGGTGAATAGTGCAGACGCCATACCACGGCAAGCATGGAGCCCGCTCAGCTCAAGACAGCAGTCATGAACATTGTAAACACCTCGCTCGTTATCGTGCAGTTTATGCTGAACCAGAACCTGCAAAACCAGGCGGTGAGGAGTAGGCTACGGCAGCGCGGCAGCGAGAGTGATGAGGATATAGACATGGAATTCTATCAAACCGCGGGACCCGGTGCTTTGGAGATCATGCTGTTAATGGGGCAGGTTATAGCCGTGGAACGCCGATTCTGGGCCCGGGAAACAAGCACAGACTGGTGGGACCACATCGTGTTGCAGGTGTGGGACGATTCCCAGTGGCTGTGAAACTTTCGCATGTGTAAGGGCACTTTCTTGGAACTTTGTGACTTGCTTTCCCCTGCCCTGAAGCGCCAGAATACCAAGATGAGAGCAGCCCTCACAGTTGAGAAGCGAGTGGCGATAGCTCTGTGGAAGCTTGCAATGCCAGACAGCTACTGGTCAGTCGGGAATCAATTTGGAGTGGGCAAATCTACTGTGGGGGCTGCTGTGATGCAAGTAGCCAAAGCAATCACTGAGGTGCTGCTATGAAAGGTAGGGACTCTGGGAAATGTGCAGGTCATAGTGGATGGCTTTGCTGCAATAGGATTCCCTAACTGTGGTGGGGCAATAGATGGAACCCATATCCCTATCTTGGCACCAGAGCACCAGGATACCCAGTACAAAAACCGCAAGGGGTACTTTTCAATGGTGCTGCAAGCACTTGTGGATCACAAGGGACGTTTCACCAACATCAACATTGGCTGGCAGGGAAGGGTTCATGACGCTCGCGTCTTCAGGAACACTAATCTGTTTAAACGGCTGCAGCAAGGGACTTACTTCCCGGACCAGAAAATAACCGTTGGGGATGTTGAAATGCCAATAGTTATTCTTGGGGACCCAGCCTACCCCTTAATGCCATGGCTTATGAAGCCATACACAGGCAGCCTGGACAGGAGTCAGGAGCTGTTCAACTACAGGCTGAGCAAGTGCAGAATGGTGCTAGAATGTGCATTTGGCCATTTAAAAGGTCGCTGGTGATCGTTACTGACTCGCTCAGACCTCAGCCAAAACAATATCCCCATTGTTATTTCTGCTTGCTGTGTGCTCCACAATCTCTGTGAAAGTAAGGGGGAGACCTTTATGGCGAGGTGGGAGGCTGAGGCAAATCGCCTGGCTGCTGATTACACGCAGCCAGACAGCAGGGCGATTAGAAGAGCACACCAGGAAGCGCTGTGCATCAGAGAAGCTTTGAAAACCAGTTTCATGACTGGCCAGGCTACAGTGTGAAATTTCTGTTTGTTTCTCCTTCATGAAAACCTGCCTCCTTTATTGACTCATTCTCTGTAAGGAACCCACCCTCCCCCTTCCCCCAGCTTGCTTTCAAAGGAAATAAGGTCACTATCATTTAAAAATCATGTATTCTTTATTAATTGATTATAAACATAGGGAGAGAACCGACAAGGTAATCTGGGTGAGGTTTGGGAGGAGGATAGGAGGGAAGGAAAAGGCCACTGAAAAAATTCAATATAATGACAGCCTTTTGGTTGGGCTGTCCACTGGGGTGGAGTGGGAGGGTGCACGGAGCCCCTCCCCCCCCCGTGTTCTTACACGTCTGGGTGAGGAGGATATGGAACATGGTGAGGGGGGAGGGAGGTTATACAGCGGCTGTAGCGGCAGTCTGTTATCCTGCTGCCGTTCCTGAAGCTCCACCAGACACCGGAGCATGTCCGTTTGATCACACAGCAGCCCCAGCATTGCAGCCTGCCACCTCTCATCTCGAGCGTCCCTCATGACCTCACGTTCACTGGCATCTTTCGTAAATTTAGATACCGTGTCCTTCCACTCATTCAAATGAGCTCTTTCATTGCGGGTGCATTCCATTATTTCCGTGAACATCTCGTCTTGCGTCCTCTTTCTCCCCCGCCTTATCTGAGATAGCCTTCAGGACGGAGGAGGGAGGCTTGAAAAATTTGCAGCTGCTGGAGGGAGGGTTGAAAAAAAGGAGAGACGTTTTTAAAATGATACATTTTACAGAACAATGCTTATACTCTTTCATGGTGAACAACACTATTCACATTACATAGCACGTGTGATTTCAGTACAAGGTCGCATTTTCCATCTTAATATTGAGTGCCTGTGGCTTTGGTGTTAGAGATCACAGACGCAGGTTCGGGCAACAGAATTCAGCTTGCATGCGGCCATGGTAAGCCATTGTCTTTCGGCTTCTGCGCCCTCCTTTCCCACATACCAAGCAAAGCCCATTGACTGCTGCGGTTTTCCTGTTAACCTTAGCAGCAGAAAACAAACTAACCCCCCCCCCATCCAATCCTCTGGGATGATCGCTTTATCCTACCCCCCCCCGCGTGGCTGGTATCAGGGAAGATCCCTGCAGAAACCAAACTAAACCCCCCGCGCTTCCCCTCCCACCATGAATTATCTGGGATGATCGCTGTACCCCTTCCCCCACCGCGTGGCTGGTAACAGGGAAGATCCCTGCTAGCCAAACGCGAAAAGCTCAGGGCCAATTCTCCCTTCCCCCCCCCCCCCCCCCCCCCGGCCCTGGCCAACTGCAGGGAGGGATTTCTTTTCAGCCACAGGCAAACAGCCCAGTAGGAACGGCCACCTCTGTCCCCTTAATTAAATTCCCATATTTCAGCCAGGTTACCATGAGCGATATCACTCTCCTGAGGATTACACAGCGAGATAAAGAACGGATGTTGCTTGAATGCCAGCAAACACTGGGACCATACGCTGCCAGGCTTTGTCATGCAATGATACCAGATTACTTGCTGCAAGCATGGCGTGGTCAAGCGTCCTACCATGGAGGATGGAATAAGGCTGCACTGCCCAGAAACCTTGTGGCAAGGCTTTCGGAGTACCTCCAGGAGAGCTTCATGGAGATGTCCCTGGAGGATTTCTGCTCCATCCCCAGACACGTTAACAGACTTTTCCAGTAGCTGTACTGGCCGCGAATGCATCCCAAGTCATCAGGGCAAAGTAATCATTAAAAAACGCTTGCTTTTAAAACAAGTTTTATATTTTAAAAGGTCCCTTCCATGGGGTCATGGTCTTGGATATTGGCTTGGGAGGATTGGGAGGGTACTTCAGTCAGGCTGAGAAAAAGATCCTGGCTGTTGGGGAGAACGGAGTGCTGGGTGCTCTCCGCAAGCTCGTCCTCCTCCTCCTCTTCCCCGTCCGCAGAATCCTCAGGTGTAGCTGATGAGATTACCCCTGCCTCGGAATCCACGGTCAGAGGTGGGATAGTGGTGGCGGCCCACCCTAGAACTGCATGCAGCTCAGCGTAGTAGCGGCATGTCCGCGGCTCTGACCCGAAGCGACCGTTTGCCTCCTTTGTTTTTGATAGGCTTGTCTGAGCTCCTTGATTTTCACGCGGCACTGATCTGAGTCCCTATTGTGGCCTCTCTCCATCATGCCCTTGGAGATTTTTTCAAAAGTTTTGGCATTTCATCTTTTCGAACCAAGTTCTGCTAGCACTGAATCCTCTCCCCAAATAGCGATCAGATCCAGTACCTCCCGTACGGTCCATGCTGGTGCTCTTTTTTGATTATCGGCCTGCATGGTTACCTGTTCTGATGAGCTATCTGTGGTCGCCTGTGCTCTCCACGCTGGGCAAACAGGAAATGAAATTCAAATGTTCGCCGGGCTTTTCCTGTCTACCTGGCCAGTGCATCTGAGTTCAGATTGCTGTCCAGAGCGGTCACAATGGTGCACTGTGGGACAGCTCCCGGAGGCCAATACCATCGAATTGCGGCCACACTAACCCTAATTCGAAATGACAATATCGATTTTGGCACTACTCCGCTCGTCGGGGTGGAGTACAGAAATCGATTTAAAGAGCTCTTTATTTTGAAATAAATGGCTTCGTTGTATGGACGGGTGCAGGGTTAATTCGATTTAACGCTGCTAAATCCGAATTAAAGTCATAGTGTAGACCAGGCCTTAGGGATCTGGGGCTAAATCAGTACTTAGTCTTGCTAGTGAAGGCGGGGGCTGGACTCAATGACCTTTTGGGGTCCCTTCCAGTTCTATGAGATAGGTATATCTCCATATATTATTATTTGCCTGGGAGCAAGGTACCTGAGGCAGAGCAGTACTGGGGAAGGGCAAAGGGAGAGCTGGGGAGTTCCAGCCTGGCAGAGATACAGCCTGGGAATAGGCAAAGGCAGCAGGTCTGACCCCCTTGCCAGTGATGAGTGGCCATTACAGACTGCAGTCTGCCCCAGTGAGCAGGGGCTAGATGATGACTGGCAGTAGCCACTGGGGATAGAGGGTTGGGGTTCCCCTGGAAGAGGAGACCCAGCGTGAGGGGGTACTGCTGGGGCAGAACACCGAGATAAAGGGCACCGGGGTCCGGGAGGGACACAGGGCCAGCGACAGGCAAGACACCGGCCTCCAGAGGGTGCTCCATATGCTGGAAAAGAGCTAATTCCCAGATGACCAGCAGGAGGCGCACAGCCGGTGAGTCCTCGCTTCACTATAGCCCTTAACAGACAATTCACCCTGTGGGGAGACGACGAGAGAGAATGAATTAATCACATCACTTAGTGCATGACTGGAAGAGCTCATGTACTACAGAGATGAAGGTGGTATGGGAATCTAAAACAGATTGCAGAGAGTATGGAATAGAGCAGTTTATACTGAATTTTAATCTAAGTTAAGGCCTGATCCAAAGCCCCCTGATGCTAATGGAAATATTTTCAGTGACTTCAGTGAGCTTTGAATCTGGTTTTTAATGTGTTTTTCTTCTCCTCCCCATCCCCCCATTTTAGGGAACAAAGGTAGAATCAAGACTACTTTGAAAATGGTAGCAAGTAGTCATCTTCACATGTTCTAATAATGCATATCTTCCATTTATACATCACTTTTCATCCCAAAGAAGTCTCCAAAGTACTTTAAAACTAGGATTAAATTTACCCATCACTGAAATGCTGCCCCCTCTGGATAAAATATGGCAGCTGTTTAACCAAATACATCAACACAACACAATAGTGTAAGAATGTAAATCAGGAAGATTATCAAATCCAGTTGAAACCACAAGGTTGATGAGGGAAGGAATTTGCCTCAACAGGAACTTACCCAGAACATCAGAGATAATATATCTCTTTTCTTACACTGAAGTGCCATGGGATCGTTAATGACCAGAGTGGCTAATATCTGGATATTACCTCTCATATTAAAAACACTGAGCCTGATTCTGCCCTCACTCTAATGACTTCAATGGAATTTCACCCGATTTACAGCAATGCAAATGTAAGGTGAATCATGTACAGCATTTCCAAAAGTATCACAATGCTAGGACATTAGATCGTAACTGATGCAGTGGGAATGATCTCACTGAATCACCACTATTATTTCCTATATTTCCTTGGTCTTCTCTCATCATCCACTCACTCTACTGACCAGACCTTGCCTAACTTGGGTGAACTTATTGGAAAGTATCTCAAAGTAGCCCGGCTTACTTTCATAACACAGAAATATTGGGTGAGGCTGGTCAAAAGGATGGATTTCCAGGCTCATCGGTGAGAAACCTCAGCTTTTGGTCATGAGAGATTGATGACTTATATCACATATTTATCCCTAAACCATTTTAACATCAATAGATGGTCTAGCGTGGCTTTGATGCTATCCGTGATGGGGATCTAACCTTCTTTTTCCGCTTGTTCCATTACCAAATTATTATAGGCCCAAATTCTATAGTCAAAACACCCTACGACTTCAATAAGAGTTTAATCTCAGTAAAGTACTGAAGGATTTTCCCCGTAGGTATTGTTTTCCTTAAATTGTCACCTAAAGCTGTTCACTCACCCACCCCTGCCATTCATCTTAATTTGGCTTAAATATAACAAGCGGGGAATAGACCACTTCACACATGCCACAGCACATTATTCTCTTTAATCAAAAGGTTTGCTTTGGTTTCCAACGTGTGGGAAACCTGACACAAGATGCCCATTGCAGATAGGGAAGGATCCTCCGGTCTATGACATAGTGTAATAACAACACTAGCTTTGATTTGATTGAAGACTTCTCACTTGGGATCCTTAAAGAGGTTCTAATATCCCACCATGGAGGCATATTGTTTTTGGATTGAATGACTGGATGAGCTTGATTTGCATCTTATCTCTCCTCAGAACCCATCCTGCTTTTGAAATCATGTCTAAATAACTTACCACACACGCAAAATTGGAGGCAGCTGATGGGAAATGCCTTGAATAAGTTGAACATCAAAGGAAGAACCCTCCAAGGGCTGCGGAGGTTATGTTTACAGCTGGCTGAACCATGTTTTGTGTGGGATATGGGTCCCCTGTTAACAATAAAGTGAACACTAAAATAGTGTTCCATTCTTTCTTAACTTGCTCACTATGTCAGTAAATGTTATGCAGCCACATTTGCTAGCAGCAGGACATTTCATTAAGAACTATAGCACTTCTACCCAATTCATTTCAAGGTAACTTTGTAAAATAGCTTTTTCTACACTTCTCCTGCCTGATGACCTAGGGCCATGCCTCTTAAGAGGTTTCTGTTGTAGTTATTCATATGCTGGAATGTATGGTTCATGTTGGTTATACTGTAGGGTTATAACAACACCTATTCAAAGGCAGACCTAGATAAAGTGAATGGTCACTATTTTCAAGACTAGTAGGGTTGGTCAAAATTTGGTTGAAAATTGTCCATTGAAGCCGTTTTTCAACAGCATGACGTTTTTCACGAAAAGTGTCTGCTTTCTGTGGAAATTGTTGTCTTTTTGTTGGAAACGTTTGATTGAATTCTTTTCAGTTTTGAGTTTGGGGCCCAAAACTTGAAAATTTCTGAGGAAAGAACAATTTCTGACCACTTTAGAGACAGATCATTTTGAATGACTCAGGTTTGAGGCTCAGTGTTTTCAGAAAACACTGAGTGCCCACTCATTGAAGACCAGGTCCCCTTAAGATGGCTCAGCATGGGCACCCGAAAATGGATGCCCCAAGAATCACTAGTCACTTTTTGGAAATCTCAATCAATTATTTTGCAAACACCTTATTTATGCAAAATGGCCATTTCTGTTCAATGACTCTTAGGCACAGGACCAGGATGCAGACACAGAACCTAGCTGGGCAGATGATGTACGTAGTGGGAAAAATTACACTCCCAAATGCTCTCTTTATTGTGCTGCAATGCAATTTTAAAGAACAAGACAGAGGGGCTGCAATTTGTTTGATGCATGCATTTAAAAGGAGTAGGAAAACTTGGGGAAAAGATAGGTGCCCCTTTGATATAAAGGCTCAGCATAAAAAGGCCTTCCGACCTATATGTATATTCTCATCTCTAATGCATGGGGACTTACATGCCTGACTCTGACTAATGCTAATGGCTGGCATGGCAATATGTCCTCTGCATTGTGATGGGATAGACACATCAGCATTGCAGCTATTCAGACATGTGAATAACTCAAGCATTTAGCTAGGTCTGTCTATCAACTGCATGTCTCAAGCCATTAACACAGATGTGCTGCTGGAGATAGGCACAATAGTCAGCCTGGGATTTATCTGCTATGATTGTCACAGGTGAAAAGAGCCAGCTAATGAAGTCAGTACTAGTGTTAGACAGGGAGAGTGCATTCTTGTTCTCTCTGCTATCTAGCTTTGGACTTAGGAAAGCCCTGCTATTGGTCAACCCGAGGCTGCTGTTTTGTGTCTCACTCAAGGGCTGTCTTCACTGCAAAAAAAGGTGTCTTTCCTACAGCGGGATAACTAACCCGGGTCTCCTAGGGGAGTCAAGGCAGCTGTAGATGTACTGCAAGATAGCTAGGAGAGGCCAACAAACCAATCCCCATCCATAGTTGACCTTGCCTAGTTTATCTTGTGGTAAAACTACCGTGCCTTGTCTTCACTGGGATTTTACAGCAGGATAGTTAATGTGCATTAGTTACCTCATGGTAAAAATACACCTTTTTGGCAGTGAAAACAAACCCCCTAAATGCTTTATTCTGCTCTATGGCTTTTGTGTCCAAAGATGAAGGATTTTAAACTGAATAATATGACCAGAGACCAAGATCAGTAATTAGCTATTCACCCCCTGTGCCTTTAGGTTACATTTGATCATAGCGAAAATGAGTTTTAGCCTTGGTTCCCGCTAGTTGTTTGGACACAGCTCAGGCCCCATAGCTCCAAAGGGAAAAGCCTTCCCCACTAGAACCTTGACTAGCGGCCAGATCATGTTCCCAGGGCCCAGCCTGCCTATAAGTGAAATGGGGACTGTCATGCTATGATCTTTCACTGAATCTACCAAGATCCTCTGTCCCACCTTCCTGATTTCACACCCATCGAGTGCACAGAGCTTGTTCAGCTGGGCTCTGTATCATGCACACACGGAATCCTGCCATGCTATGGCCCACCTGGCCTGGGAGGGCTGGAATTGTCCCTAAGCGTAGCAGTATTAACACTCATCATCCATGGGTCAACACTAGAGGGCAGTGCAGCTACACACTTAACCATACATGAGCACTTCCAGGTGGATGGGTGTTGCGTTGATGGGGTGTCAAGACTGTATCACACTGAAAGCTAGTCACTTGAACAAGGGAGAGATGCCCAGCTCTTTGCAAAGCAGCCCTTTACCTTATGAAAGCACTATCGGAAATTAACTAAGGTCATCATTTTTACCCCACGAAAGCTTATGCTCAAATAAATTTGTTAGTCTCTAAGGTGCCACAAGTACTCCTCGTTCTTTTTACTGTAAGGTAAGTATCATTCCCTCCCTTACATAGAGGGGTGAAATGAGACAGAGTAGTTAAGCAATGAGCCCAGGATATGTATATAATTGTGTATAAATGTAGCTATTTCTGCTCAGTTCAGATTAATTTTAAAATCCCTCATTACAGAACCGGGATGTACAATAAGGGGTTAAATTCCTGCTAGATATATGGTAGCAAAAATTCTCCAGACAATTAAGTAAAAGTGATATTATTACGGCCAACCTCTGTTCAGGGTCCCATTCTGAACTTGGCCTTGCCCTTTACTTTACTGAAACTCTATCCCTAAAACCAGAGAGATGGCTGATATGGGACAGGCTAAAAAGTTCAATCTGTTGGGACCAGGATTCATTTCAGCCCATCAGTGTTCGTTATTCCACTAAGTGGTGACATAATTACAGCCCCACATTCCCCGGGGAGTGCGCTCGGGCTGTCTCCCATTTGCTGACTTCCTGCAAAAGAATGCCCAGCTCCCACATGAAACCGAGCAAAGAGGTTTGCAGCGAAGAGGATCACTTTGAAAATGGACCATGTGATACACTGAAAAACATCGGCGCTTCATCTAACCTTCTGCCCAGGAAGTGTCGGCCTGTCGGTCTCTCTCGCTTTAAAATCTGTTTCTTATGCTTAACAAAGACCCAAAGGAAAGGCTAGGAAGGGAGAGCGTTACAGTAGAGGCTGCACCTCGGATATTGTACAGAGCTCTGCTTTGCTCCTTCTCCAGCATTTATATGGGTGAAATCAGAGGCGACACGCAGGGGAAGGGGGACACGTGGGGTCATGTGCCCCTCCCCGCCCCCCAGATTTCTACCTTCCATTTAGCACAGAGGTTTTTAAATTGTGTTTGGAAACGGTCGCATTGCTCCTGCCAGGAGCTAGTGGATCGGATGCCGGTGGGAGCCACCTGGCCCACTTGGACCCCGGGCTCTCTGTGCCCTGCCCGGTAGCTCTCCCCAAACTGGGCTTCCCTGCATGGCCAGGCGCTCCCCAGGCAGGGCAGGTGGCAGAGCTCTCAGCCGTGTCCCTGACATACCCTTGCCTCTCCCCTGAAGGAGCCCAGCAGCAACCGGTGACACCCCCTGGAGCAGGCCCCTGCCTGCAGAGCCCAGCTGCCAGGAGATGGTCCCTGAGGTGCTCGCTCACTGTTGCCCTGGCGCTCCTGGCTCTGCTGCTGCTCCTCATCCCAGAGGCGATGGGTGGGGCGGTCAGATGCCTTCCCCCTGAACCTTTAAATTGTGCCCCTCACCATCAAGGATTGCGCGCCATCTCTGGGTGAAATACTTGTCGTTTTTGAATTAGCAATCTAGATTACAGAGTGAAAGAAACAGATCAGAGATTAGTGACTTACCCTCGAAGATAAAATCACGATGATCGATGTCTATTTCCGAACTGATATATTTTTACTATGGACCAGACCCTCAGCTGGTGTAAATCAGGGAAACTTTTTTACTGGGCTCTGTATCATGCGCACACTGAATCCTGCCATGCTGATGGCCCACTAGCTGGCCATGTACCTTTACATAAACCCATTTTAGATGAGATTCTTAATTCAACGATTCATTAAGGTCCCGGTCCCTCAGTTAGACTGTGATACAACAAAACACTAGAGCAGGGGTAGACAACCTATGGCACGTGAGCTGATTTTCAGTGGCACTCACGCTGCCTGGGTCCTGGCCACCGGTCCAGGGGGCTCTGCATTTTAATTTAATTTTAAATGAAGCTTCCTAAACATTTTAAAAACCTTATTTACTTTACATACAATAGTTTAGTTATATATTATAGACTTATAGAAAGAGACCTTCTAAAAACGTTAAAATGTATGACTGGCACGCAAAACCTTACATTAGAGTGAATAAATGAAGACTCGGCACATCACTTCTGAAAGGTTGCCGACCCCTGCCTGCACTAGAGCATGTCATTAACTTTAAAACACACGCTTAAGTATTTTGCCAGATCTGGGCCTAAACAAGCTGTCCTCAAGAAAGAGGCTAGATAAGTTTCTACAATAGCGGTACCCCTTAGTTAATAGGAAAGGGTGACTTGTAAAAATGCACTGATCACCCACCCACCCCATCCTCATCTGCTGCTGTTGATGGAGTCCCACACAGATCAGTTTGGTGGCTCATGGAACTACGGGTTCTTCACATCTTTCCCACATTAGCCTAGTGGAACTGTGCCAGTCTTGCTGCCCGTTGGACTGTAGGCACCCATGTAATAATACCAGGATTTGCCCCTCGATGAATTTACTTTCGAACATGGCACTGGGTGCATCCGCTTGTCCTATAAATGGCAGTGAAAGTACAAAGCAACCCTTCACTGGAATTTTAAGCAATTGGTGACTCAAATTATTTGGAATACAGTGTAGAGGTATATAGGTATATGTAAAATCACGAGTGATGTAGAGAAAGTGAATAAGGAAAAGTTATTTACTTGTTCCCATAATATAAGAACTGGGGGCCACCAAATGAAATTAATGGGCAGCAGGTTTAAAACAAATAAAAGGAAGTTCTTCGCACAGCGCACAGTCAACTTGTGGAACTCCTTGCCTGAGGAGGTTGCAAAGGCTAGAACTATAACAGGGTTTAAAAGAGAACTGGATACATTCATGGAGGTTAAATCCATTAATGGCTATTAGCCAGGATGGGTAAGGAATGGTGTCCCTAGCCTCTGTTTGTCAGAGGGTGGTGATGAACGGCAGGAGAGAGATCACCTGATCATTACCTGTTAGGTTCACTCTCTCTGGGGCACCTGGCATTGGCCACTGTCGGTAGACAGGATACTGGGCTGGATGGACCTTTGGTCTGACCCATTCTTATGTTCCTATGTAGAGCAGGGGTTCTCAGACTGGGGATCGGGACCCCTCAGGGGGTTGCAAGGTTATTACATGGGGGGTTGCGAGCTGTCAGCCTCCACCGTAAACCCCTCATTGCCTCCAGCATTTATAATGGTATTAAATATATTTAAAAGTGTTTTTAATTTATAAGAGGGGGTCGCACTCAGAGGCATGTGAAAGGGGTCACCAGTACAAAAGTTTGAGAACCTCTGGTGCTTATAATGTTCCCTGCTGGGCTTTTATGCTGTCCTGAGGTGTTGCTTCAACCCAGATCTCATTATTGATTTAAACTTAATGTAAACTCAGTTAAGCTGAGGAGAGAAGGAAGTAGAGCGACGAGAAGATATGGAGAAGACATCCATTAAAATTGTACTTTAAAGGACTTGGGCCTACAGGTAACAAGAGAAGATGGAGGAAACTTTATGGGCCATGACATATCCTCCCAGCATGGCAAAACCCCTTTGAAATATATACAGGTTAGAGTGTACAAGACCAGTAGATAAAGAATAAAAAGAGGTGATGGGGTACATGTAATGGACTGTCATCTTAGTTATCACCAGAGATTGAAAGCAGGACCTCCAGAACTAACAGCATGAGCTTCTGCTACAACTAAAGCTAAAGAACTCAAGCTGTAGCAGATTCATACCCTCTGTATATCAGACACAGAGAGGAATGCACAGTTCACACTGAGTAGTGGGTTACATACACTAGGGAAGACGTGGCTTGAAGAAGAATCAGAACTTCATACTGGGTTATAGCAACAGATTTATTGTTATCTGCGAGGGTGGGTGGGTAGGTATAAAAGCGTATTTAAAAGTTAGAAACAACAGACTGTGCTGAAGTGAGGAGATTACAAAGCAGACCAGGCATCAGTGGTTAACAACATATCACAATGAGCATCGACTTACCCCAGGAGATGAAAGGAGAAAATGAATACAAACTGAAGCAGTCAAGCGTTGTTGTTAAGTCCTTCTATCCACAATGGTTTTAGAGAGAGACAGACAGGCAGGAAGAGGTTACAATCCGACCTATGTTTGCTCAATGTGTGTGTGTGTCTCTCTCAGCTCACCTGCCGCTAGGTTATATTACAAGCAAATAGGTCCAAAAAGTAGCTAGGATTTTGATTGGTGTCAAAGGACTCTGCAACAATCAGAAGTTTTACAAGCAGTGGCTTTACTTTAAAGATGAAGGTTTGATGGCCTATTTCCTGGCAGTTAGGGGAGACTGGTACTAAACCGGTAGCTTATTAAGCTGTTACCCTGTTTTGCCAGGCACTGATTTATTTTAATGCATGTTTGTTCTGTCTTAGTTTGCTTACTGTTATTTGGTTAGTGGGTTGGTTATCTCCTCTTTAATGAAGACTTGTGGTATTTATCTAAGTAAAACAGAGCCTTTAATGTATTTGTTATAAAAAAACAAACATATTTTGATATCTACTCTCTATTACCTTTAAATAAAATCAGTTTGTGCATTCGTCAACTGCTCTGAAATGTTTCATATGAATGAAACAGAGTGACTTAGGTTACCATTTTTTAAAATATTAAACGAGTGAGCATCCTTTCACACAAAGCATCCGAAAAGGTGAAATAAATAAATAAATAACTTAATTAATTAACAAGCCCAATCGTAACTGGTAAAATGATTTGCCTGTTTGTTTGTTTTTTTGGGGGGGGTTGCAATAGAGACTGATCCAAAGCTCAGTGAAACCAATGAAAAAACACCCACTGATTTCAGTGGGATCAATCCCATAATGAACAAACCCCTCATCTGCTCAGTACTGTAGTCATAACACATACGCCCACACGGACATCCATCCAAAGTAGTATAAGCAGCAGCAGATTCTGTGATATCCCTAAGTGGCCCTGGACTGCACATATGCTATGCTGAGTGACTACGCAAGCAGGTTAGATAATGCAACGATCTTTCGTGGAAAAGTCCATTTGTACCAAACGCAAACTTTTTCTCTGGTCTCCATCAAGAGTCAGTCAATGGCCTGAGAGTGCCAGCAAAGGTGGAAGGAATCGGAAGATGGTCCAGCAATTTGAACCCTTGCTTAGGACTTGAGCGATCTACAGTCAGTTCACTGCTCCACCACAGACTTCCTGAGTGATCTCGCGCAAACCTCTGGACCCAGTTCTCCATTGATAAAATGGGGATGATAGCACTTCCCTATTTCACGTGGGTATTGTGAGAATAAATACATTGAAGATTGTGAGGAACTCAAATACTACAGTGACGGGGGCTCTACCTTACTCAGACAGGGTTGAATTTGTTCCCCAAAAGGTGCATCAAGGGACCAACTGTGGGTACTGAAGTTAAAAGAGGGCTGTTATTCTCAGATACAGAATGGTGAGAGTATGTATGAGATAAAGAATTCTTAGTAAGTGTGCCTCTTACGCTCCCCCCTGACCCACATAGTTATCTTTATGATGGTGATGATGACTGTCCTCTTTACAGACAAATAACAAAAAGTAAAAACGTGAATGTTCCTTTCAACAGGCTATCTATCTATCCATATCTATCTATAGATAGAAGGGTAGATATTTAAGAAGAGGCCAAGAACCTGGGAAGTAACAAGGTTAGCATTGCCACCATAAATACAAGAGGGAAGGAGCTATGATGCAGCTATAAGATTTCATGGATGTGGACTCTCCAACTGAAGACAATATGTTCACCAGTGGGAGCTGCTGATATTCATGCTAGACACGGATTAACCAGCTCAGGCAAAATAAAGAACATTTCTCAACTTTCTTGAGCTTTGAAAAAGTTCTGTTTTTTTTCTTTCCTTGCCCCTCCCCCCATCATTTTTAATCTTCTTCTAGACTTTTCCAGATGCCACCTTGGGTCAAGAAAAGAAGTGGAGGAACCCATCCACCGCTGAGGGATGAAATTCTTGTGCCATTTTCAACCAGGCTGGAAGGAGGAAAGGACTGAAAATCTGAGCTTGGTCACATGAAATTTCTATTCTAACATTGATGTAAGGATTCCATAAGTCACTGAAAAGACCCTGCAGACCTATGGAAATTCAGCATCTTGAGAAAGAAAAAAAGGAAGAAAGGAAGAAAGAAATTATATAATATGATATTGCAGTAGCAGTGAGAGTTCTCTGCTGATCATAACCCCAGTGACCTAAGCTCTGTACAAACTTAAAGAGTAATGGACAGTCCTTGCCTAAATAAACAAGTGAAACAAAGTAATAGTAATAACCTCATTTTACAGATGGGAAACTGAGGCACAGGCATTAAACGACCTGCCCAAGTCACATAGGAAGTCAGTTATAGAACCAGGAGGCAAACTCAGATTTCAAGTCCCAGTCTTGTCACAAGGAGTAGCTACGGCCGGCTGTACCATGTGATCTTCAAATGGGAAGCACAACAAAAAATGCAAAATATTATTATTATTAATGACTGTAAGCCCGCTTCTGGGACTTCCTGATGAGATTGCCTCATCATAATGACTGTGGGTACGGCACCTACAGAGCTTCCTGAGCGAATGAACTTTTAACTTCTAAGAATCAAATTTCTAAGTATGCTCTTTGGTGAGTACTGAGGAAATATGAATCATTTGTGTGATCACAAAATCATTTTCACTTGAAAAATTGCGAGGCATCAAACAAGAGTTGTTCACTTGTAACATTTCATTTTTGTGTTAAAGAAACCACCCAGCGAGGAGAGCAAGGCGGTTGTTGGGTTCACAGCTTCCGTTGTAATTTTTTTTTTTTTTTTAAGTGAATAAAAACAGTCTCTTTGTTTGAGCCTGAAGTAAACCTTGATGGGAAATCCAGTACAGTGCTAGTGTGAAATGTGAACGGTAACTTGCAATGCTCAAACCAAAACCAGCATCAAACATCCTTTTCAAGTCTAACTTACTATACAACAATATTTTTAATGGCTTGGAGAAGCAGATCAGCTCTGAACACGAAACCAGCTAATAAAACAGATTTTCTACTGTGCTTATCTCAGATGAAGTGACTCCTGGCTATTAATCAACACATGCAGAACATCCCTATATAGCTGCCCCCCTCAATCCCATTCTTGTATCCTACTGCTTCCCACGTATTTACTGATTTAGCCGCACAACATCCCTGTGAGGTAGGGAAGTAGTAGTATCCTCATTTAGAAATGGAGAACTGTGGCCTTGTGAAATTAAAGAACTTGCTCAAATCCTCACAGGAAGTCTGTAGAAGAGCTAGGAATTGGATGCTGATCTTCTGAGTCCCAGTCCAGTGGCTGTGATGCCCATCTGTGAACATTCCGGCCACTGAGTTCATTAACAGGGCTGTTGCTGAAACAGAGAGCTTTGACAGGTTTCAGAGTAGCAGCCGTGTTAGTCTGTATCCGCAAAAAGAACAGGAGTACTTGTGGCACCTTAGAGACTAACAAATTTATTAGAGCATAAGCTTTCGTGGACTACAGCCCACTTCTTCGGATGCATACAGAGTGGAATAAATATTGAGGAGATATATATACACACATACAGAGAGTGAATATGGCTAACTAGTCAGGCTACAATATAGATTAGGGTTTGAAGCACCAAGGGTATAAGACTTTTAGCAGCTCAAGTTCCATGATGACTAGAAGCACGCACATGTGATTAGAAGGTGGCAGGTACAGTATATATAGCCAAAGTCACAATCGCCTGAACTGGTAGGGAACAAATGTTGTAGATTTTTGGCATTCGTGCATGTAGCAAATGTAGGACCTGATTCAGTGAGATTGGATCACAGAAATCAATGAGAGCAGAGAGCACACAGTACCTTGCAGAGGGAATGTGTCACCTTACAGGACCAAGCCCATTTGAGTTATCAAAAGGGAGTTGCACTGGAAAATGAGGTACCATTGGGCTTTTATTTCTTGCCTCAGTCACAGTGAGCTCAAAGATGTAGGTCATGCCCTAACCGTGTTCTTCTTCAAAATGATTGATGTCACTCTAGGAAAATTAACATCAATTTAGAATAAAATGTCTAAAGTGTAAATTAAATTTTTAAAGTATTCCATTTATTTTTCGCCACAGCATTAACTTCTCTTTTAATATATTGGGGGAAAAAAAGGTTTCCATCCCATACGAAAATCCTTGACACACAGTGTTATGCAGTAACATTATGCCCTAACATTTCAATCATCCAAATATTATTTTGGGGGTTACTCATGGAAAACTTCTAGCTGGGGGAAGGAGGCAGAGGATGGAAGGTTCTTTGGCTGCAGAAAGAAACTGAAGTGCATGAAAAATATTCTGGCCTACTCAAAGATATTCTACCCTTTGGGTATCTATTTTCAGTGTCATGTTTGCTCCTAACCCAACTCTTTTGTTTTCCCCCATTTGCAGACAAGGATAATGATTATTTCAGAAGCAAGGTGGATTGTCTTTATATGAAGTGTAGGGGTTGGGTAAGGAAATTAAGTGGAACAGAAAATACCTTGTATTAAAACTGATTTTTAGATCCTGCCATTGCAAAAGTTATTGTCATATGGAAACAGTGTTTAAGCTGCAGTGCAATGTGAGCAAGAAGGTTGCGAGGATAATTGTTAATGGTTTCAAATAGCAAATGGGGGAATATTCCAAATGGATGGAGAATACAGAGACAGCTAAAGAAAGGAGAAGACAATTGTGCATCTGTGATCAATATAAACCCTACAGCTGGCATTCGTGGCTAACACCTTTGGGTGAAAGTGGGCTGTGAAGCAGAGCAAGCCTGCTTGACACCCACAGATGCTAATTGCTGTTTTCAGCCCGGGTTTCTGTTCACAGTCCCTGTGAAAACGGCTAGTGACATGGGGTGAACCACTGGGCAAGTGACATTCTAGTGAGGATTGACAACCTTCACACTGGGGGTGGAGATAATTCCAGTGGGTGCTTAGTGAGGGATAAACCCACAAAAATTAATCATTACTGGAGAAAGGCCAGAGTCTTAACATTTTGCTACTCAGAAAAGCTGCTGGGAAAGTACAACCAACGTGCAGTTTTGTGTTAAAGAGAGTGCATAGCATTATTGGATGAAAACTTGTGGCCCGTGTTATGCAAGTCAGACTAGATGATCTAACATCCCTTCTGGACTTAAAATACATGATTCTATGGGAATCTAGCGCTTTTTTAATATCAACAAAGCAAAACAACAACAACAACACGGGGGGAAGGGTATTATGAAAATTACTCCAAATCAAGTATCAAGGGGTAGCCGTGTTAGTCTGTATCTACAAGAACAACAAGGAGTCTGGTGGCACCTTAAAGACTAACAGATTTATTTGGGCATAAGCTTTCGTGGGTAAAAACCTCACTTCTTCAGATGCATGAAGAAGTGAAATCATGGTATTTTGGAATCTGAGATCACGTCAAAACTACCCAGATTTGTAACTTTGAGGATGGATGGTTCATGGAAAAGAGGCGATGTTACATAAATGTTGTACCTCATTGATGACTCCTGGAGATTGCTCGGAACCCCATGAGTCAGCCCAGATTGATAGGTCTAAATAAGGGAGATGATAGTATCAGCAGACACTGGTAGGTGTGAAGGAAGGGACGGGAATGATGTCAGTGGGAATCCTGTACTTTGAGAGGTCACTTGCAACCTCTGGACTGTATTTCTCCACTGATTTACACCCCGTGAAACCTCATGGGGTCAGTAGGATTGCTCCAGGTATAAATCACGGCAGCTCTTGGCCCTTTCTGGCAAATGTGAATCACAGAGCAGGTCAGGCTTAATCTGCCCCAGTGGTCAGTGGTATTTGCATCTGGGATCCATCTGGACCACAATCAGCGGGCAATTCACGTCAATAAAATAAATATTTCTGTTGCTATACCCAAGTTATCTGATCATGCATCGAAAGACCTCAGCATAACTTCATCACACCCAGTGGGGGATAGACTATGTGTCTGGCAGAGTGAGTTAATAGACCGGCTTCCATTCTTAAGATCACCACTATTACATTTTTGCCTTTGCTGCCAATGGGGTCAACTCATTTGTTCCTTGGGTTAAATAGTAAAATTTCAGACCTGGAATTTATTGGCATTTGCTTTTGAGCAGAAAGTGGTAAAATTAATCTGTGCTGTTTGCTCTGGCTTAAAAATTGGAAACATATATTACATTGTCTCAGTTTGCCTCCTGGCTATATTGAAGCACAGATAAATTTCACCACTATTTAGTGAATCTGTTTTCTGTATTTTTAGTACGTAAGAGTTCTACATAACCTAGGACCACTTTCCCTGAGGGTTCCTAGCTCCCATGCATCCTGAGATGGCCTCTGAGATTGGTGGGATTGGATTTGCTGATCAGCTCCACATATAATTTTGACTTGGTTCCCCTTCAGATATCCACCATTATACATTTCCAGAATTCCTCAAGGTGGGTCTGAAATTATGTGTTTGTACCTTGGATTTGGGTTAAGTTGTTGACTGGAATTGATTTTCATTAGGAATGGGTTTGGAGAAATATCCCGGAGCAGAACAGGACGCAACAGTTGAGGGAAGACTCATAGAAAGAGGTATCCTATTGAAATTGGCCCAGCCCAACATGTGACTGATTGGTTGCCTCTCAGGTGAGGCTGTGGAGTGAGGGGTCAGGAACACATAAAAACATAAGAACGACCATATTGGGCTAGACCAAAGGTCCATCTAGCCCAATAGCCTGTCTTCTGACAGTGGCCAATGCCAGGTGCCCCAAAGGGAATGAATAGAACAGGTAATCATCAAGTGACCCATCCCCTGTTGTCCACTCCCAGCTTCTGACAAACAGAGGCTAGGGACACCATCCCTGCCTATCCTGGCTAATGGCCATTGAATAAGCACTTGGTATTTAGAAAGGCCAGTAAGAGCTCAATTAAGCTAGAACAAGGGTAGGCAACCTGTGGCACGTGTGCCGAAGGTGGCACGCAACTGATTTTCAGTGGCACTCACACTGCCCAGGTCCTGGCCACTGGTCCGGGGGGCTCTGCATTTTAATTTAATTTTAAATGAAGCTTCTTAAACATTTTAAAAACCTTATTTACTTTACATATAACAATAGTTTAGTTATATATTATAGACTTGTAGAAAGAGACCTTCTAAAAACATTAAAATGTATTACTGGCACATGAAACCTTAAATTAGAGTGAATAAATGAAGACTCGGCACACCACTTCTGAAAGGTTGCCGACCCCTGAGCTAGAACATTGCAGACAAGGGGACAGCTCCTAGAGGAGTTTCTAGCTTAGGGTAAGGACCCTGAGGGGCTGAGTCAGCTGAGGAAAAAGCCTCTGGGAATTGCAGCCCATGGTGGGCACAGAAAATAGTTTATTTTGACGTTTTTGTCAAAGGTTTAGTTTATCCATTAAATTATGTCCTGAGGCAAAGCCACTGAGATAGACTGATGTGGCATGGATCTTTCATGGGCTTGTGAGACAGCCTTGTACTTTGTAGGGCATTTAAGTGGACAGAACATAATTACTCAGATGGAATTTAGCATGAACAGTGTCGCTAAGATGTTCTGGCAAGGGCACTTAGAGTACCACACGGGATAGTATTCAAAGTACATGTAAATAGGATATGTGTATAACTCAGCTAGCTCCACCCATAATCATCCATTAAGGCTATTATCCGTCTTTCCCAGAAGTAAGGGAACAAAACTGGTACTTTGTGGACAACGTTTTTGTAGTGTATGAAGAAGATGTTGACTGTATGGGCCAAATTCTACTCTTATTGGCAATGGTGTACATCTCATATCTTCCCACTGACTTTAGTGTGGGTAACAGATTTACAGCCAATGAAATTGAAAGGGAGCACATTTAAAACTGATACAAGGGAATATTTTTTTCTCCATACAATTAAGCTGTGGAACTCATTGCAGTAACACCGAGACCAAGAGTTAGCAGAATGGTTCAAAAAAGGATGATCTATTTATATGGATAATAGTACATATTTAAATACACGCTTTTGGAAAGGATATAAACCTTTCTGCTTCGGTACATAAGCTAACATCTAATGAGTTGTAAAATGGGAAAAAAAATTTATTGACACTTTACCATTTTAATCCATTCGATATGAGTTTTCCATTTTTCATTAAACTTTCTGCAACATGCTTAGAAATATTTTTATCAAAAATCACTGAAATCTTTCACGTACCAAAAAGGACAGAAAATAATGCTGAAAAGGAAAACTTTGAGATTGTGGATAGTCTTTTCATGAAAAGTTTAATCTCAGGAAAAAAGACCAGGTTTTGACGGAGAAACTTTCTGTGTAATTTTTTTTCTACCATCTTAATGTCTAACCTTTGGGAATTTGGAGGAAAATTTTCCTAGGAGTAGGTTATCCCATAACTGGCTACTGCAGAGTTTCTTGCAACTTCTCTGAAACAGCTTGTACTAGTCTAATCCACTCTGCAATTGTATGGTCCTACACCAGTTGTGACTGGGAGCTAAGTTGGGAGGTTGAGAAAGCATGGTGGTTTCCATTCGTACCAATAACAGAGAGTTGGTTGGATAGCTAGGGGCCCCTGTGCTAACGATGCATTATGTTTTTGTCGATAACCTCTTATTACATTTTCCGTTACATAAACTCTGTGCTTCCTTCTGAAAACCTTAGCAAACTAAATGATTTCATTGAGCTATGCATGATGTTAAGAAAACGACACAGCAAGAAATATATATCCCCTCTTGCCTTGAGTCACTTGATAATTCACAGCAGTGAACAAAAGAAAGCCAGTGGATAAAACATGTTACCTAGTTCCCTGTGAAATTACCATCCATATTAGATAGTTTTTATCACTCAGATCGCCTGCCAATTCACATTAAAGTTCAAATCAATGTGCTGATACCCGCTTTTTTCTTAACCAGATCCATGCTATTTTTGTCCTTCTTGTAGCGATGAGTAGGGCAGTGACTAGTAAAAGACTATCACGAAGCGCACGTATGTTGTGATCTTTCTGTGTTTTGAGGCGCAAGGACCTTATCACTTAAGGGCATGCTGCATCCTGAAGATTCCACCACGGCTACTGTCCCCCACGGGACATGAAGATTCCTGTGGCTGATCCCACCTACAATGGGTGAGGAGATATCACCAACACCACTGCACACACCCATACTCATGGAGATTATGATAATTTGCATTATAGAACCTAGAGTTCCAAACTCAGCCCAAGGCCCCATCATGCTGGGCAATGTACAAACACATAATGAAAGACACTCTCTGTCCCAGAGACTTTACAAACTAAATAGATAGACAAAGGATATAATATTATCCTCATTTTAGATATGAGGAGGTGAGGCACAGAGAGATTAAGCCCCAGACCCACAAAGGTATTTAGTTTCTCCTAACGTCCATTGACTTCAGTGGAAGTTAGGAGGCTAAATATTAGGGCTGTCGATTAATCGCTGTTAACTCACTCGATTAACTCAAAAAAAAATAACCGTTATTAAAAAAAAAATCACTATTTATCGCAGTTTTAATCACATTGTTAAACAATAGAATACCTATCAAAATTTATTAAATATTTTAGATGTTTCTCTACATTTTCATATATACTGATTTCAATTACAACACAGAATACAAAGTGTACACTGTTCACTTTATATTATTATTTTTATTACAAATATTTGCACTGTAAAAATGGCAAACAAAAGAAATTGTATTTTTCAGTCCCCCTCATACAAGTATTGTAGTGAAATCTCTTTACTGTGTAAGTGCAAATGTAGATTTTTTTTGTCACATAACTGTACTCAAAAACAAAACAATGTAAAACTGTAGAGCCTACAAGTCCACTCAGTCCTACTTCTTGTTTAGCCAATCACTAAGACAAATAAGTTTGTTTACATTTACAGAAGATAATGTTGCCTGCTTTTATTTACAATGTCACCTGAAAGCGAGAAAAGGTGTTCGCAAGGCACTTTTATAGATGGCATTTCAAGGTATTTACATGCCAGGTATGCTAAACATTTGTATGTCCCTTCATGCTTTGGCCACCATTCCAGAGAACAAGCTTCCATGTTGATGATGCTCATTAAAAAAATAATACATTCATTAAATTTGTGACTGAACTTGGAGGGAGAATTGTATATCTCCTGCTCTGTTTTCTCCGCATTCTGCCATATATTCCATGTTATAGCAGTCTCGGATGATGACCCAGCACATGTTGTTTGTTTTAAGAACGCTTTTACTGCAGATTTGACAAAATGCAAAGAATGTACCAATATGAGATTTCTAAAGCTAGCTACAGCACTCAACCCAAGGTTTAAGAATCTGAAGTGCCTTCCAAAATCTCAGAGGGATGAGGGTGGAGCATGCTTTCAGAAGTCTTAAAAGAGCAACACTCTGATGTGGAAACTACAGAACCTGAACCACCAAAAAACAAATCAAACTTCTGCTGGTGGCATCTGACTCAGATGATGAAAATGAACATGCGTCGGTCTGCATTGCTTTGGATCGTTATCGAGCAGAACCCGTCATCATCATCAGCATGAACGCATGTCCTCTGGAATGGTGGTTGAAGCATGAAGGGACATATGAATCTTTAGCACGTCTGGCACGTAAATATCTTGTGATGCTGGCTACAAGAGTGCCATGTGAATGCCTGTTCTCACTTTCAGGTGACACTGTAAACAAGAAGTGGGAAGCATTATCTCCCCTGCAAATGTTAAGAAACTTGTTTGTCTGAGTAATTAGCTTAACAAGAAATAAGACTGAGGTGACTTGAAGTTACATTGTTTTATTTTTCAATACATTTATTTTTTGTACATAATTCTACATGTGTAAGTTCAACTTTCAATTAAGCAACAGGGTCATAAAGGTAAAGATTTCATTCATTCTTTTTTACTCCAAATCAGGTCACCCTTCCCAAATCAAGCATTAGTCACAGAATCATAAATGAAAATGGAAAACACCTCCAACAGTAAAATCAACTACTAGCACTTGGGTCCGTTAACCTGCTAAGTGCTTTCTGCTGCTTATAATAAGGGTTGAGCCATTGGCCACTTTACGTGGGAGAGCACTCCCAGCCTCGCGGATCCCACTGTCATGAAGACTTTCCTCATTTTCAATTCAGGTAGAATTCATCAGGGAAAAACAGCCGTTCTTTGACCACCATGTTGTTGTGTCAATAGTTGTTCCATCTGTTTTTTATAATACAAGCCTGGATTGTACTCTGCATGGGCCCTGTAGGATTTTTTTTTTTTCCAGTGTTCCAAAAATATTCACAAAGCCATCAAACGTTATGCATGGCAGACTCGTTGGCATATACGTAAATGCTACTTTGGGCTTTGGCAGACCTGCTAGATTAGCCAAATTTAGGGAACTAAAGAAATTCATAGGTTATTAGCACTCATTGGGAACTTTGTGTCATTTGCATTAGCCTATTTATTTATTTAACATAGAACATGCTTTTCATCCCATTTTCTTGTATATTCCTGCGGGGGTGGGGAGGGGAGAATGGATAATTCCAAAATTTTGTGAGCAGAGACAACAGAAAATGGAGCATTAAATTAGCCAACAGTATATAACCCGTTGCATTAGAAACAAAGGTGCAGCTCCTCTGTTAGTGCATATCACTGTAGTGCAATTGGCTTCAAAGATCCAGGCCAAGTTACATCAGCAGCAGACCTGTTCAAAAATCTTTATAAATGATTCCAAGTCAAGGATTCATACATTAGTACTGCCCATGGGGCAGTAGCGGTTTTCACACTGGCATCTGATTGGATTATAGTATTATACTATTTCTTGTATTAGTAAATGACAACCCTGATACTGGAGATGGGACACTGAAAACCAAAGTTTGCATTGGTGAGTTGGAGAGAATGCGATGAATCCAAGCAGGTATAATAGGCCACAGGAGCGCCGCCAGTGTTTCTGCCGCCCTAGGCGGCGGAAGGTCCCGCCCCAAATTGCCGACCCCCACAGAGGCGGTGGAAAGTCCCGCTGCTGAAATACCGCTGCAGTCGCCGCCCCCCAAATTGTAATGGGTTGTGCCGGCCTGATAGCCCAGATTCCACATTGACTTCAGTGTAACAGCCATTTGGATTAATGTCTATTATTTACTATATGTGTTTTATACCATGTCAGGACTAGTTAGTTTAATTTTTATTTTATCTTACAGTATCTGTCTCTTAAGAGCTGATCATAAAATGGAAGAGGGAAAATAGTGAAATTGTTGTGCAATTTCTTTTTTTTTATTATTCTTCAAATTTTCTTACCAGCTTTACTATACATCAGAGGTTGTTGTTGTTTTTTTTTCTCTTGCACCTGTCAGTACAGTATTTGATCAAACATGAAGAAGAGGTTGTACAGACTCTGGGTAACATTATATATTTCAGATATCTAAATCGTTCACAGCTAGGTATCAAACACAAGATATTAGTTGTTAACTGAATTTCACTGTAGATTCATCTGATTTTTAACACAGATGAGACAAAACAAACTTCTGAATCCATTTGACTTTTTTAGAGAGGGAAAGGAAGGACAACTTGGAACCCTTCATCTAGACTTGCCCCCATGCTTTTTAGTGCCAGGTCAGACACAATTGAGCCTATAATAGGTAATGAATAGACAGCCCATTGTTTATTTCATGTGATAAATTCAAATCTTGGATTTCTGAAGTGTTTCTGGAAAGGTGGGCTAGTGGTGATTTGAGAAAGTTTCCTACATGATTTTTCAGTGCACTAGATGGCACTAAAGTATGGTTTTTATATATGAAAAAGCAACCAACAAAAAATTGTTATGTAGGTTCAGTAAACTTGAACTACTTTTATTAGGTATATTTTATGAAAGTTCTTTGATATATAATTTGTAATTTCTCATTTTAATTTTCAGATAATCAGAAATGGAGAATTAATTACACCCACTTTGATATTAAAAGAATTTCAAATTGAAAATAAATAATGCTAGAAAGTTGAAAAAACCCAAAGAAACTAATTTACCTTGGGCTAGATGCAAAATTACTCGAATGTTTAAGGTTTAAGGGGCTTGATGCAAGGGTAAAAAAGTTCTGTACCAATTACATGGCTTTTCCATGAACTTTACTTATCAAAGCATTAAAGTCACTAAAAATAAAGTTGTTAGATTTCCTGTATAGAAATATCCTCCTTGATGTACATGCAAATGGTTAGTTCTGTGCTACATCCCCCAAGGGCGTTACATCCAAAACAAGGTCTAGAGTCATCATAAAAGGGATTTTTTCCCCCTTCCTATAAAGAACAGGGGAACAAAATTAGATTTTTATCCCCCAGAAATGAAGAGCTGTGGGTTAGTTATGTGGAAGCATCTTTTAACTTATTCTCTCACCATTTTGCATGGGGTTGTACTGTTGTCTTTGTTTTGCTACATGACTACAATAAATAACAACATAGAAAATATGAAAGGTGTAACTGTTATAACTCCCTGTACAAATACACGCTGAAACAATTATTGGGTAATCTTAGACATTTTAAAATTGTTGAAGGGCAGTTGGATTGTTTACAAAGACAAGAATGAGCAAATCTTTGTTTATTCCATAATGTTGGAAAGTACTCAGCTTGTGAATACTCAGTGTTATTTCTGGGGGAAGATACAGGTCGGAAAGAATGGAGAACGCATAGTAATAACACCGGTGAGAAACTGTGGATTGCATTTAATTCTGATCAGGCAATCTTCTTTCTTGCAGCTCTTTGGTTTCCACAGCAAAATGGTAGTTGTTTTATTTATGCTGTAGTCATTAACAAAGGTGACATATAAAGTTCAGCTCAGAACGGTGTATGATTAATCCATATATAGGTAAACCCAAGCATGTAATCCTTCAGCACTCAGAAATCTCATTAACTTTAAAAGGAGTTATATGCAGGTAGGGACTATGACAGGATCAAATCTTCAGCTAGTATAAAAGGGGCATAATTCCACTGAGGTCAGTCAGTTGAGGATCTGGCCCATCAAAAATTGGGCCCTCCACATCCAATTCTTTGCTGAGAATTTGCCCTCGTGTTCATAAGACGTGGCCATTAATCTTTTGTTATTGTTGTTGTCTGTCAATTGTATCGGAGTCCATGTTTCAGGAAAAATATGTCAGAGGAAAGACTGAGAATGCCCACATAAAATTATTAAACTGGACCCCAGCGCACACCAGTCCTTAAATTACCGTGTTTGCAAGAGTCAGGTCATGCTATTTTGAGGACTAATATTTTTAGCACCTCCACAGAAAATAACTTCCCTGAGAATTGAAAGTTCAGCAGTTTCAGGTGTATTAGTTCTCAGTTTCCTAAATGATCATTTTCCACACTTCAAAGACACAACTGCACAAAAACAGAACTGTTAAAGAGAAATAAACCAAGCAGTGGATGATGGTTTTTTCATCTGCACGCAACTTAATAGAAAATAATAGGACATAGCACAGATCACAATAGTACCATGTTTTATATTGTGTTACATCCTCAGTTGGTGCAGATTGGTGTAGTTCCATAGTAGGATTAAGGCCTTATTATTTAAATCTGATAAAAAGGTTATCAGGCATTTTAAAAGGAAACTAATGATCTAAAAATGGTATATTTCCATAAAATACATTTCATTACAGATGTTATTTATATAACACCACAGATGAAAGCATTTTAAACAGCCTCATTTACTTTCCATTACTTATACTGTTTGCATTTCACTAAGCCTGGGCAATTTCACTTTTTTTCCCCTCAGTAAGTTTCATTTTTAGATTTTCATGCACTAATTTCGGGTTGCAAATGCTGCAAGAGATTTTTTTTTTTTTTAAGTTTCCAAAAGATTTTCTAATGAAAAAAGCAACAAAATGGAAAAAAATGGAAATATTGTTATTTGTCTTATGTCTTACAATAGCACCCAAGTTTTGGGTCATGTTTTTGCTGACAGTTGTTTTGGGCATGTGAGATGTATCTAACTGTTCTGTTGTAATCACTGATGTGCTTTAAGGGTCTGAACCAGTGTCACTGACTTTGATGGCCTTTAGATCAGGTCCCACCTTATCTATCCAATATATGCACTCTCTTACGACAAACATGGATAGGTACAACCATGTCTAGCATGAGTCTGTCAAAACAAGGGATGTGGGAGACGTGTCAGGTTGTGATAGGCCCTTACGCTGGTGAGCAGGGTGGGGACCATGCAAGGAGTCTGTCGCTCACGCTTTCCTGCAGCCTGCTTGAATATATGAGTGGGAGGAGACCGGGCCTTCCCTTGAGGACTAATCCAATGTCCACTGGAGTCAATGGGAGTCTTTCCATTGGCTTGTATCAGCTTTGGATCAGGCCCTTAGAGCACCCAGTGCCCCTCCTCCCCTCACACACTGATTTGCAGAACAGGAAAGCTGCCTTAGGGGCAAGAGGCTGTACCACCCCTTAAACATCACAGCTGCTTGGGAAGAGTTAGTGATTGCTGTGTATGGCAGTGTGGGTCTGTCCTACACTTTGTTTGTGGGCCAGTGGTTTGGCCCACAGCCTCTGAACATGTACACAATTACTCATGAGCTTAACTTATGTACATGCATAGTGGGATTCCTCACATGTGTAAACTGTTTACAGAACTAGGACCTTTGCGTCTGATCCTGCTCCCATTCAAGTCAGTTGACAAATTCCCATTTACTTTAATGTTGCAGGATCAAATGTCGAATGTGCATTTAGGGCTTGATGCAAAGTGCATTGAAGTCCAGGGAATCCTTCTGTTGACCTCAGTGGACTTAGGAACAGGCCCAAATTCAGCAAAACATTTAAGCACATACTTACATCTCTCTCTATTCAGGAGAGCACTTGAGCATATGCTTAACTTTAGGCATTTTATTAAATAAAGCTGATTGAAAATTTTCCATGGCTATTTAAAAGAAACAAAACCTTTTCTATATACAAATTGTTTCAAGATTTTAATTTTTTTATTCAATAAAAAAAAATTGTTTCCGTTTTTAGAAAAACAATTCTCTTTTGTCCTTCCTTCTTTTTCTGTGAGGGGAAAAAAAGGCAGGAAATGGGGAAAAAATCTCCCAAACCAAAAATTTTACCAAAATGTTTCAATTTTTGAAATCCCCCCAACATTTACGTTTTTGGTTTTGGGGTTTTCATCAATTGTTTTTCTATAAAAAATGAAAAACAATTTTTCTCCAAATTTCCCAAACAGAAAATACTTTTTTCAACCAGCCCTATGCCTAATTCCCACTTAAACAAATATTTATAGAATATGGGTCCATGACTCGAGCTACTAGGCACTTACAAATAAATAATAATTTAAACAGCAGTTTAAAAAATGGGTAAAAGGTATGCACAAGAAAAAAGGACTCACAGCACAAAGTGAGCTGTAATTTTTTATTTTTTTACACCTTAGCACAAGTTGTTAAGTATGTGCTTAGAACATATTACAGGATAAAGACATCTTTTCCCTGCTTCTTCTAGCACATGTTCCAGAAATTCAATTTTGATGCATTGTGCTCCTCAAGGGATTAATGAACACCATCAGAGAATCAAGCTAACTGAAACTCCATCAAATTGATAACATATTCCATTGTGGGGCACTTCTTAGTCTTTTTCTATATCAGTTTTATTCTTATCATTGATCTTACTACCCAAAGGGAAATGTAATTAAAAGAGTAAGCATTTTAAAACACTGCTGGATGATCCTGCCTCAGTCTGTGAGTTATTCAATGTGGAGAGGGGGCAGGATAAAATATAGATAAAACAAATGAAGCATAGGGAAGCTGTTTTCTGTTTAAAATATCTTCATTTAAGCCTTCAACTGATGGGGCTTGATGCAGGCATTACTGGATGGAATTATAAGGCCTGTGTTATGCAAATGATCAGAATGGTCCCATCTGGCCTTAAAACCTGTGAATCTATGAACTTGCTCAATGAACTTTCTACTACTTTCTGTGGGGGAAGGAGACTTGGCTGCTTGGGTTAGATTTTCTATAGACATAAAGTGTACGTGTGTGTCTGTACATAGCAATCTATATCTATAAAATAAGAGTTGGTTACAACAGATCTCCTTATCTGACCTACTTAAAATCGTACATGAAAGCATAGTTAATTTCAGCCTTTATCTCTCAGATTGATAAAAATCTCCTGTTCGGTATTAATTATTTTCAGCATGAATATGCTTCGTTTTGAGGACGTGGGAAATTCATTATAGCCCCAATGATGATATCACATATAAAGATCGATACTGAACCTATTCAGATCAATGGGAGTTGGAGCAAGCCCTTGGTTTACGTGGGCAACTTTTAGGACCCGTTTGGTCATTGCTTTGCCCTTTGTGTAGTCATTTAGACCTGTGTAAAATGCGGCCATTGCTTTCTGGTGGTGATTCATACCCACTTTGCAATCACTAACCTGCACACAGGGTAGAGGCTAATTGAGAGTTTCGGTCTATAGCGTTTAAACAAAGTGGTGCCAATTTTCATCTGATCCACATCCCCATGTTTTCCATTCTCTTCCCTTCTATTTCAACTCCTTCTGGGAACAACCTGGATGCTTAGAAACTGCTTGACCTAATTTGTTCATGATGGGCTGTTTCATAGAAGGACATTTCATACCCAAAATGACTTCTGTGCTATATTAGCAGCACAGAAATCATGAATTTCAGAGTTAAGGTTCTGTGACATCACAGCAGAAATTAGCACAAGAGACAGGCCAAGCTCAAGACACAAGGTTAAACACGCCCAACCCCAAGTTTGAATCTGGATCATAAAGACTTCATCCTGCAGGCTGCCATCCACCTCCTCTGAAGTACTCAATGTCTTCACATCTCCGGGTATTACATGACTAGATTGTAAGGCCCCAGTCCTGCTCCATGAGGGCAGAGCCATATGGACCCCAATGGCATCAGCCAGGCTCTGCACAAGCAGAGGGGATCCACCCACAAACAGCAGCTTGCAGTTTGCACCTACGGCCCATTTCTAATGACTACACCAGTCTACTTATAGTAGTTTGGTACTGTCACTCCAGAAGAAGAGATCATGTAATGTACTTTGCCATTCCTGTGCATTGGGTGAGTGAGGAAGAAATTCTTCATGGCTGTCATGTGTGAACATTGGAAGTGAGATTTTGTTTTACTGGTAGAATTACTGTTACTGTATTAGTTTGACTAAGTGTTAGAAAGTTTCATGTCCTTTAAGAACATAAGAATGGCCCTACTGAGTCAGAACAAAGGTCCATCTAGCCCAGTATCCTGTCTTCTGACAGTGGCCAGTGCCAGGTGCCCCAAAGGGAATAAACAGAATAGGTAATCATCAAGTGATACATCCCCTGTTGCTCATTCCCAGCTTCTGGCAAACAGAGGCTAGGGACACCATTCCTGCCCATCCTGGCTATTAGCCATTGATGGACCTATCCTCCATGAACTTATCTAGTTCTTTTTTGAACCCTGCTGTAGTCTTGGCCTTCACAACATCCTCTGGCAAGGAGTTCCACAGGTTGACTGTGCGTTGTGTGAAGAAATACTTCCTTTTATTTGCTTTAAACCTGCTACCTATTAATGTCATTTGGTGACCCCTAGTTCTTGTGTTATGAGAAGTATTAAACAACAATTCCTTATCTACTTCCTCTACACCAGTCATGATTTTATAGACCTCAATCATATCTTCCCTTAGCCATCTCTTTTTCAAGCTGAAAAGTCCCAGTCTTATTAATCTCTCCTCATACAGAAGCTGTTCCATACCACTAATAATTTTTTGTTGCCCTTTTCTGAACCTTTTCCAATTCCAACATATCTTTTTTGAGATGGGGCGACCACATCTGCACACAATATTCAAGATTTGGGTGTACCATGGATGTATATAGAGGCAACATGATATTTTCTGTTCTATTAGCTAACCATTTCTTAATTGTTCCCAGCATGCTGTTCACTTTTTTGACTGCCGCTGCACATTGAGTGGATATTTTCAGAGCACTATCCACAATGACTCCAAGATCTCTTTCTTGAGTGGTAACAGCTAATTCAGACCCCATCATTTTATATGTACAGTTGGGATTATGCTTTCCAATGTGCATTACTTTGCATTTATCAATATTAAATTTCATCTGCCATTTTCAGCATGATGAGGGAAGGAGAGATGCATTGTTTTTTAATGGTGAGCCCTCTTACATGTAAAGCTTTGCCTTACCAGTCATTTACTAATTCTATTTATTCTATGAGCATTCCACTCTGTATCCAGCATTCCCACAGAGTGAATTTCACCTGGATGGAGGGAGGACTCCAGCACTCTGTGAGTCCAGTCCTGCAAGGCACCGAATGCCTCCTCAGAGGAGACTTCTGTGGGGAGATGGGCTCCTTTGTAAGGTGTGCAGTAAGGAGCCTCCTTCCTGGGCCCCTGAGGAGCTATTGCCTATTGAAGTCAATGGGACTACTCAAATCAGTGATTATTAATTATGGGAGTAAGAATTGCAGGATCAATGCTCTGATCCTAGAGTGGGGAAGCCTTTCTGGAAGATGCTGCTGCAGTGCACAATGTTACAAAAATGGATTCAGTGAAGAAGCTCCTATTGATTAGGGGTATGGAATGGCTGCCGTATGAGGAGAGATTAATAAGACTGGGACTTTTCATCTTGGAAAAGAGACAACTAAGGGGGGATATGATTGAGGTCTATAAAATCATGACTGGTCTGTAGAAAGTAAATAAAGAAGTATTATTTATTCCTTCTCGTAACACAAGATCTAGGGGACACCAAATGAAATTAATAGGCAGAAGCTTTAAAACAAATAAAAGGAAGTATTTTTTCACACAACGCACAGTCAACCTGTGGAACTCCTTGCCAGAGGATGTTGTGAAGGCCAAGACTACAGCAGGGAGCAAAAAAGAACTAGATAAATTCATGGAGGATAGGTCCATCAATGGCTAATAGCCAGGATGGGCAGGGATGGTGTCCCTAGCCTCTGTTTGTCAGAAGCTGGGAATGAGCGACAGGGGATGTATCACTTGATGATTACCTGTTCTGTTTATTCCCTTTGGGGCACCTGGCACTGGCCACTATCAGAAGACAGGATACTGGGCTAGATGGACCTTTGTTCTGACCCAGTATGTCCATTCTCATGTTCTTATTGCCTTCGGTGCTAAAAACCAGGGAAAGATAGTTTTGTAAAGTCAGTCTTACCTAGGCCACTTGTGAACTGCTGATTGGCTTCTTCATTCTCATCCTTATAACCAGCAACCTCAAAGAAGTGCTCAGCATATGGAATCTTCCTTGTGCTATGGTCAACAGCCCCTATGCCACCATTTCCAGTGGAAAAATCAGCTTCACTGGGGCTAAAATATAATATTTAGTTAAGAAAAATACTTGCTTGGCACAGCAGATCTGAGCTAAATTGGACACGTTTATTACACTTAGGTTTTAAGGTGGGTTAATGAAAGACAAAAACCCCAACAGCTGACTGAAGGGCAACACAAACCAGTTTAAACTAGATATCTCTGTCCCTAATCTCTTGAAAATCTCTGGTTTTCTTTAACTCTACATGAACTTTGCAGGGTATGATTATCTGCCCGTCAATGCTAGACATGTTTTCAAAATCCTTTGGTTTTGAAAACAAAACGGAAAAAAGTAAAAAAAAAAAACACCCTCTCAGTTGTTTTGCAAGCCATTTTACTCATCAGAAATAATTGCGGTCAGGCATATTTAGCTGAGAATGCTGGTATTTGTCCTAATGTTTTATAAATGTTTATAACAAACTTAAATGCATGTAAATACACCGTCTCCGTGCCCTGCAATAAATCATTTGTGCAAACCTTTGTAGAGTTTCAGCAGTTGTAGTTCTTTAGGGCCTGAGCCAATACCCACTGAAGTCAACAGGGCAAATGGTACCTTGCATTCTGCCTTATAGAGCACCAAGGGGTAGCTGGATTGGCCCAGGAGAAGAGCAAAAACCCAGTTATGACTTAAAAAGCAACAGCGGGTCCTGTGGCACCTTTAAGACTAACAGAAGTATTGGGAGCATAAGCTTTCGTGGGTAAGAACCTCACTTCTTCAGATGTCTTCAGTTATGACTTAGTGGGCCACAACTGGGTCCCTCTTACTCCAGGGAGGAAGTAATCTGTGCCAGTCCTTTTCTTGGCACAGTTTACTTCCCCCACTGCACGCAAGCTGAGTGGTGCTGATTAGCATGTTGGGAGTTGAACCTAGACTTCGCCCACTGCACACACACCAGCTTTCTGGAATCTGCTTTCCCACTCTCCGAAAGCTCCAACCCGTGATGTAGATAATAAGGGGCAGAAGCAGAGGTCTGCTCATATCTGAACCCTTAGAAAACTCCTTTACTCAAGCAAGACTTCCACTGATTTCAGTGTCATTAAGGGTTGTAGGATTGGGCACTTGTTTCCCTCTTCCCAAATTCAGAGTTCTCATTTGCAGATTTAAAAACCATAGTGGAAGGGGATCCGTTACCCTAACTGTATCATTTATCTTAATCATTTCACTCCTTAATCAGATGCTGCATGCTAAGATGCTATAGAAATATTTAAGACAGATAGTCAGTGCCTAGTCTTTTCTAACGAGGCAGTTTTAAGAATGTGATCTTTTTCTGTATATCTAGAGAAACTGTTCTTTTATTAACTTGGCTTTTTTTACACGTGAAATGCTTTCAATCAGATAGGACTTTAAAAAAAAATTGCTTTCCAAAAGTGGCTAGAATGAATTAGACCATAATTGAACAAATGGGGGAAAGTTCTTGCAAATTATGACAAAAGTGCAGTGTTACCAAGATTTGAACTTGCTTTTTGTTGTTGTTTTAATATAAATGTTTATTTTCTTGGCTGCACAATCTTCGGCTGCATTCTATGGAGATTCATAGGTGTTGAATTAGCTAAAGAGGGCTCACTTGTTTTTTCAATAAGGACCCCATCCTACAAACATTTAAAGATATAACATATGCATAAGCTTTATTATTTATGTTACATGAGCACTCCAGGCCTCGGTCGGGACTAGTGCCCCAATTGCTAGGTGCTATACACAAGAGCTGAGCAAAATATTTTGATCAAAACTTTTTTTGGTAAGTAAATAAATAAATTCAGCATCGCTGAAATATTTTGTGAATGTGTCAATTTTACCAAATTGTTTGTTCTGGAACAAAAACCTTAAAAATGATTTAAAAAAAATCTAAACATTTTGTTTGATGCTTTCCAAAATGACACATTTTTTATTGTTTGATTCCAAACAACTTTGAATTCTATTTCATAGAATCATAGAATCATAGAATATCAGAGTTGGAAGGGACCTCAAGAGGTCATCTAGTCCAACCCCCTGCTCAAAGCAGGACCAATTCCCAGCTAAATCATCCCAGCCAGGGCTTTGTCAAGCCGGGCCTTAAAAACCTCCAAGGAAGGAGACTCCACCACCTCCCTAGGTAACGCATTCCAGTGTTTCACCACCCTCCTAGTGAAATAGTTTTTCCTGATATCCAACCTGGACCTCCCCCACTGCAACTTGAGACCATTGCTCCTTGTTCTGTCATCTGCCACCACTGAGAACAGCCGAGCTCCATCCTCTTTGGAACCCCCCTTCAGGTAGTTGAAGGCTGCTATCAAATCCCCCCTCATTCTTCTCTTCTGGAGACTAAACAATCCCAGTTCTCTCAGCCTCTCATCATAAGTCATGTGCTCCAGACCCCTAATCATTTTTGTTGCCCTCCGCTGGACTCTTTCCAATTTTTCCACATCCTTCTTGTAGTGTGGGGCCCAAAACTGGACACAGTATTCCAGATGAGGCCTCACCAATGTCGAATAAAGGGGAACGATCACGTTCCTCGATCTGCTGGCAATGCCCCTACTTATACAGCCCAAAATGCCGTTAGCCTTCTTGGCAACAAGAGCACACTGTTGACTCATATCCAGCTTCTCGTCCACTGTGACCCCTAGGTCCTTTTCAGCAGAACTGCTACCTAGCCATTCGGTCCCTAGTCTGTAGCAGTGCATGGGATTCTTCCGTCCTAAGTGCAGGACTCTGCACTTGTCCTTGTTGAACCCCATCAGGTTTTTTTCTGCCCAATCCTCTAATTTGTCTAGGTCCCTCTGTATCCGATCCCTACCCTCTAGTGTATCTACCACGCCTCCTAGTTTAGTGTCATCTGCAAACTTGCTGAGAGTGCAGTCCACACCATCCTCCAGATCATTAAGAAAGATATTAAACAAAACCGGCCCCAGGACCGACCCTTGGGGCACTCCACTTGAAACCGGCTGCCAACTAGACATGGAGCCATTGATCACTACCCATTGAGCCCGACGATCTAGCCAGCTTTCTATCCACCTTACAGTCCATTCATCCAGCCCATACTTCTTTAACTTGGTGGCAAGAATACTGTGGGAGACAATATCAAAAGCTTTGCTAAAGTCAAGAAATAACACATCCACTGCTTTCCCCTCATCCACAGAGCCAGTTATCTCATCATAGAAGGCAATTAGGTTAGTCAGGCACGACTTCCCCTTCGTGAATCCATGCTGACTGTTCCTGATCACTTTCCTCTCCTCTAAATGTTTCATAATTGATTCCTTGAGGACCTGCTCCATGATTTTTCCAGGGACTGAGGTGAGGCTGACTGGCCTGTAGTTCCCCGGATCCTCCTTCTTCCCTTTTTTAAAGATGGGCACTACATTAGCCTTTTTCCAGTCATCTGGGACCTCCCCCGATCGCCATGAGTTTTCAAAAATAATGGCTAATGGCTCTGCAATCTCACCCGCCAACTCTTTTAGCACCCTCGGATGCAGCGCATCCGGCCCCATGGACTTGTGCACGTCCAGTTTTTCTAAATAGTCCCGAACCACTTCTTTCTCCACAGAGGGTTGGTCACCTTCTCCCCATGCTGTACTGCCCTGTGCAGCAATCTGGGAGCTGACCTTGTGCGTGAAGACAGAGGCAAAAAAATCATTGAGTACATTAGCTTTTTCCACATCCTCTGTCACTAGGTTGCCTCCCTCATTCAGTAAGGGGCCCACACTTTCCTTGATTTTCTTCTTGTTGCTAACATACCTGAAGAAACCCTTCTTGTTACTCTTAACATCTCTTGCTAACTGCAACTCCAAGTGTGATTTGGCCTTCCTGATTTCACTCCTGCATGCCTGAGCAATATTTTTATACTCCTCCCTGGTCATTTGTCCAATCTTCCACTTCTTATAAGCCTCTTTTTTGTGTTTAAGATCAGCAAGGATTTCACTGTTTAGCCAAGCTGGTCGCCTGCCATATTTACTATTCTTTCTACACATCGGGATGGTTTGTTCCTGCAACCTCAATAAGGATTCTTTAAAATACAGCCAGCTCTCCTGGACCCCTTTGCCCTTCATGTTATTCTCCCATCATTTCAAATGATAAAAAGCTCAAAATGAAAGAAAATGTTTTGTTTGATCCAAAACAGTTTTTGCTACTTTTTGAAATGACCAACAAATCAAAAAATGTATTATTTACTCAGCTCTACTGTACATATACATTTATTCAGACATACAGAAATGTTAAAAAAGGGAACCTATCTATACCTTCTAGAGGCCTTAGTCATACCTTTAAAATAAGTCCTATGCAAAGCAGTACAATTTAAGGTAACCCACCACCCGAGACAGGCAACTTCAAAACTCACAAACAACTTCTAACCCAGTAGATATCTCTTTCATCTAGCAGACAGAGGCATAACAAGATCCAGTGGCTGGAAGCTGAACCTAAACAAATTGTAACTAGAAATAAGGTGTAACTTTTTAGCAGTGAGGGTACTTAACCACAGGTAGAATTTATGTAGGGTTGTATTGAAGTCTTTAAATCAAGATTGGATGTGTTTCTAAAATGTGGGCTCTAATTCAAACAGAAGTTATGGGCTAGATGTAGGAATTACTGGGTAAGGTTCTCTGATCTGGGTTAAATAGGTGGTCAGACTAGAAGATCGTCTGGTTCTTTCTGGTCTTAAAAATCAATTAAACTCCTCCCCTTTTCAATTCTCCAACCCATGTTCCAGTGCCTGAGAAAAGAGATTTTGCAATGTATGAAGGTTAGCAGACTCAGAGCATTTCAGAACAAGGGGAAGAGTGAATTCTGAAGCCAGGAAGTCCCCCGCAAAAAACAACCAGCCAGCAATTCCCTGTCATTTATACCAATAGGTTTTCAGCATGAGTGCCTCTACTGTGGCAGTAGAGCATGGGAGAGAGGTGATTACTTAAGCAGGATGTTCTTAAGGCATCTAGGCCCACATTTGTAAAAGGTATTTAGGGATTGCTGTCATCATCATCAAAATGCCTAATTGATTTAGGACCCTAAATTTCACTTTCAAGAGGGTTTTAAGTGCTTAGGAGTTTAAATTCCATCAACAATTGAAAATGAACATTGCAAATGAAATGTAGGCTCCTAAATCAGTTATGCTGCTGAGTGCAGCAATACCTAACTGTCTTTGAAAATGTGTTTGCATGTTGCTGTAGCCATGTTTGTCCCACGATATTAGAGAAGTAAAATGGGTGAGGTAATAACTTTTATTGGATCAATTTCTCTTGGTGAAAGAGACAAGCTTTCAAGCTTACACTGAGATCTTCTTCAGGTCTGAGAAAGATATTCAGACTATCATAGCTAAATACAAGGTGGAACAGATTGTTAAACATAAGGAGTTAACACATGTTGCCAGAGATCATTCATGGTGAAATGTACAGTTAAACACCTCTGCAGTTGCAGGACAAGGGAAGGTTAATGGGTTATAGATTGTAGATTATAAATCCAGTGTCTTTACTAAATCCATGATTTTTAGTGTCTAACAAAGTTATGAATTTAAGCTCCCAGGCTTGTCTTTTGACAGTATTGTGCAGGTTTCCTTTGAGGATGAGGACTGGGAGGTCAGATATGGAGTGACTGTTCTGTAAAAAGTATCTGCCTCTGGTTGATATGGTGTTTTTGTCTTATATCATTTTGCTGTGTGAGTTCATTCAGGAGTGTAGTAAATGTCCGGTTTCACTCACATAATTGTTATTGGGGCATTTAATGCCCTGGATGAGGTATGCCACAGGTTGTGATAGGCATGTGATCTTGACAGGTGTGATGTGTGTGGGGGGGTATTGATCATTATATCAGTGGAGATATGTCTGCAGGTTTTGCATCAGTTGTTATGCCAGGGTCTGGTTCTGCTTTGAGTTGGTATGTCTTGGTCTGTGGGCAGCTTGCTTCTGACAATGAGCCTGGCAAGGTTGGGGGGTGGAGGGCGGGGAGGTTGAAGGCCAGTAGAGGGGTTTCAGGAAAGATTTCTTTCAGGATGTGGTCCCTATTGAGTATGTTCCAATTGTTTAGTGATACTTCTTATGGGATCCAGTGTGGGGTGGTAGGTGACAACTAAGGGTGTGAGGTATGTGTGTGGGGTTTTCTGTATTGAAGCAGGTTCTGTCAGGGTATTTAGGTGGCCCATTCCATGATGCGATCTACATTTCTGATGGAGTGTCCTTGTTTGGTGAAGATGTTTTTAAGTGTGTCAGGGTGTATACCTTGGACTGTCTCCTTGGAGCATATTCTGTAGTATCTAAGTGCCTGGCTGTAGATAACAGATTTGTTGGTATGTTTGGGGTGGTTACCGGATTGTGAAGGTAGGTGTGGTAATCCATTGGTTTCTTGTAGATAGTTATCTGTAGGGTTCCCTCGTAGAAGCTGATCATAGTATCCACAACGCTGATGCAGGTGTGGGAGTGTTTTAGAGAGAGTTTGATGGATGGGTGTTGGTTGCTGAAATTGTGGTGGAAATCTATGAGGGAGATGGTCATCTGTCCAGAGGATGAAAATTTCTCAGGTATATCAGTGGTTTCATGTTGCATTTGTCCAGAAATTCTTCCTTGAGGTGGCCCATGAAGAAGGTGGCATTTTGAAAAGCCTTATCCTCAAAGGAAACTTGCACAACACCTTCAAAAGACAAGCCTGGGAGCTTAAATTCATAACTTTGGGAGATACTAAAAATCATGGATTCAGTTAAGACTTATCTTTATGCTAAACAATTTGTTTCACCTTGTATTTAGCTGTGACATTCTTAGTACCTTTCCCAGACCTGAAGAAGAGCTCTATGTATCTCGAAAGCTTGTGTATTGCTCACAACCCAAAGTTGGTCAATAAAAGATATCTCACCCACCTTGTCTCTTTAAAAATATGGATTTTTAGGGCTTTCAGGATTAAAACCAACATCTTAAAACTTAACTCAGAAACTCACTGGGACTCAAGGAAAGGGATAGTGCCAGATTGTTTAAATGAACAAACATACAACAAACATACAACAGTGTTTCTCATCCAGTGGGGTAATGAATGGCAATCTGGGGGTCGCAATAGAATAAAATTATTACAATCTAAGAAAATTCGCTTTCCCATTCCCCGTGCACCCTTGCTTTTCTGTCCCTCTCTCAAAACACACATGTACAAATAAATCACATACCCTCATCATTGTTACCCGGCATCATTTATTTTTTCTTACTCTTACTTTTATAGTAAACCCCAAGAGCTTCATGAAAAGTTGACTTCAAATAAAGGACCACCAACTTGAAAAGCTGAAGAAACACTGGTCTACACTAATTTACCCCAGTTGAGCATGTGGTGCTCTGTCTTTAAGTCCTAATTGTGAATCAAAGGCCATACTCTGCTACCTTTCCTCACGCTGAGAAGAGCCTTACTCTTCAAATAGTCTGGGAGGTTTTAAAGTAGCTACTTATGGACTAAAGTGCTGAGAGACATAAGTAAGGGATAGTATGGTGATAAGTGCAATATAGAATACCTATATAGAATACCTATATATCTATATAGAATACTATATAGGGGAGAGTGATAGCTCAGTGGTTTGAGCATTGGCCTGCTAAACCCAGGGTTGTGAGTTTAATCCTTGAAGGGGCCATTTAGGGAACTGGGGTAAAAATCTGTCTCAGGATTGGTCCTGCTTTGAGCAGGGGGTTGGATTAGATAACCTCCTGAAGTCCCTTCCAACCCTGATATTCTATGATTAGTAGCAGACTCCATCCCAAAGAAACTATTGAGTCTTTCTAGAAAATTAAACTTGTATTATGCTAAATTGAAGCTGAAAGAAACAATGAGTTTTAAACCAAATGATAGCATCCCCCGTGTCATAACTGCTGTAATTCACCTTATTTAATATTTTATTATTTTACTTATTTCAATATCAAAACAATTAAAAAATGCCCAGGACAGAAATTTTGAGCACCCTAACAGCAATTAGTGTTGCCAACTCTTTTGATGTTCAGCTTCTTAAAGCCCCAGCTACTAGAATCATGGGATTATATGAGAGTCTCAGTTTTCATTAAAAAAGAAAAAAGTAATAATACTAAGATTCTAGCCCTCATGATTGCAAAGAGAAAAGTTTGTACCCTAGTGGCTCAAAATCCAGGAGGCAAATAAAAAGAACCCAACATTTATTATTTTAAAAAAAAAACCTTATGATTTTTCAGTTAATCTTATGATTTTGGAGGGGGGGCTAGTTTATGAATTTTGAATATTTCTTGTTGGCAACATAGAATAATTAAATTTACAATAACAATGAGAGCTACCCTAAAGTCCTGAAGAACTAAGGCAAACTTTCTGGTATGCCACATCCACGTAAATGCATTAAAATTAAGATTTAATGATTCAGTGAGAGTATTTTCTTGTATTTTGTTATTTATCTCTTAAATAGTGTACATATTTTTTTCTTTTGTCTGTCAATCGCCTATTTGTATTTTAAACATATTTGACTAGTCTACACCTGTTCCATTCAGATTGCATTAAGTTATTGATAAATTGACTGAATCCTTTTTAAACCTAAATTCAGAGGCTGTCTGGTTCAGCACAGAAACTGAACTCTCTTAGCTGTTTGAATAGATTATCTAGATGACTTTTTTATCAGTATTAGCGGCATAAATATATGTACAGTGCAGGAATACAGACTAAAGATATCGAGCACAATAGGGGCGCTCTCCAGAATGTAATCTTTGAGGGACTGGAGGATGCTAGTAGTGTTTTGTCCTGCTGGCCTAAAACAACTAAGGCTCTTGGGAGATATCGGCAAAGTTTTTGAATGGTCCATTCTGAGAGAAAAAAATCTCGTGCCAAGTCTGAATACTCTCCAAGCTGGCTGTGACCACTGCTGCTTAAAGGGGGGCTAGAGCAATTTTTAAAGTGGGGGTGCTGAGAGCCGTTAAACCAAAATGTACACCCTGTATGTGATGGAAACCACTTCAAGCCAGCACCAGCACCTACGGCTGCTTACTTTTGCCACCCATGGCAACACAGTCTAAGCTGCCGTGCCTCCCCACGGACAGGGGCCTACACTGAACTGCTAACACAGCATGGGGCTGTGTTCTCCTTCTCAGCTTAATCCACCAGGGCCAGAGTGGGGGTGGGGAAGTGGTATGTGTCCCCGCTACCCTCCTCCTGTGCACCTTCCTCCCACTCCCTGCTCAGTCTTCACCTCCACTTTCAGCCCAGGCCCCAGAGGGTTGAGGGAGGGAAGTGGGGGATTGTATTAGGAGTCCCCCTTCCATGTGGCTGTGGGAAAAACCATGAGGAAATGCCCCTGGGGCTCCACTCCATGTGCAGCTCAGGGGGGCATTGTCTGGCCCGTAGTGTGCCAGTGTAGGGAAATCACCACTGCAATCGTTTTGTTATGAGCAGCAATTGCTGTGTAGGTTGTTGAAAGGAATAAAGCACTCTCCCTCCTGTTGGAGGATATCAGATGACTCAGAGTGATTTTAATATTGCTCAGCTTCGCAAGAACTGAGTTTACCAATGCCAGAGGATTATTGATTCCAGTACCTGCTACAGTTAACTCAGAATTTTGCTATTGTTTTTGTGGGTCCAATCCTGTATAACCCTTTAAGGGCCATGGTAAGTTCTTTGAGGCAGCACCGGCTTTTTGTTCTGTGTTTGTACAGCACCTAGCACAATGGGATTCTGGTCCATGGCTGGGGATCATAGATGCTACCGTGGTAATACAAATAATATTAAAAAGTCAGTGGAGAAATAAAATTGTAACAAATAGAACGCTTGTTTCCCTCCAGGGCAGTGTGGCCTAGTGGATAGCACACCTGACTAGGATTCGGGAGATCTGCGTTCCGTTCCTGACTTTCCTGCTGGCCTGCTGAGTGATGTTAGGCAAGTTGCTTCATTTCTGTGCCTTGGTTTCCCCATCTGTAAAATACTGACCTCCTTTGTAAAGCACTTTGAGAGCTATTGTTGAAAAGTGCTATCTCAGATGTAGGTATTATTATTCCATGCATGATGAATGGTTGGAGGATCCAGCCCTGTATTTGTGTAATTAACTGGTTGCTAATTGTCCAGCGATAACCTCTTGGGTAACCTCATTACAGCAGCTGAAATGAACTGAAAATAACTGTGGTCTGCAGATTAGCATGTCACACACTTTCTGTGCGTGCCTCATAAAGACGCCCCAATGCTGCAGTCCTTTATTCTCATGTGCCGGCCCAGTCACGTCAATGGGACTCCTCGTGGTAAATAAGGATTTGCAGGATAAGGGCATTGGGAAGGATTCTCATGACACCCACCTCTCATGCCTTTTAACACAGTCTCTGTCCTTTAATAGTTTGAAAGGCACTAAAACAAATCACTAAACCTCACATGTAGGCCAGGCCACAGGCCAAAATTCCTTGGCATTTATATAATGTCAGTGAATTCACTGGATTTACTAGGGTGCGCATCACCATAGTGTCCTTTCATTAATTTATACTCTTGTGAGGGAGGGAGGGATTACTATTCCCATTTTACAGATGAAGCAACGGAAACTCACAGGTCATGTTTCGAACCAAAATTCACACATGGCATCTGTAGCGCTATGGGACTAAACCCCAGACTTCTCCACAAATCCTTCTTCCCTTCTTTCCACCATTCCTTCTTTCTGCACACACTGGGCAAAGCCACAAGGATATAAATCAAAGAGACACTGTCAACTTGAAATGTAAAGGCAAGTCCACACTTCAAACGCTGCATCGGCGCAACTGCATCGTTGTAGCACTTTAATGAAGATGCTCTAAGTTGACAGGAGAGAGCTGTCCCATCGGCGTAGTTAATCCACCTCCCTGAGAGTCGGTTGCTATGTTGGCATGAAAAGCTCTCCTATCTACATGGGGAGTTAGGTTAGTAAACTACATCACTCAGGGGGGTGGATTTTTCACACCTTTGAGACACGTAGGCATACCAATATAGGGCTGTAGTGTAGACCACATCTAAATTAGTCAGTTTAAAAAAAAAACACCACCACCCAGAAGTTCTTAGTTTCAGGTATTACAGAGGCCCTGCTCCTTTTTATGGGTTTGCAACGACCTTTTCCTATTTTTCAAAAGGTATTTATCTCCCCATTGCTATGCTATCTCAGCAACAGGGGAAACTGACCAAGGCCAAACAGCAAAACTCACCATACAAATGCTGCCAGATGCATAATGTAAACTAGTTGAAGAAAGACAGGATTTTCCCCCTCTCATCTCATTCACTTATAGGACTCTTAACTGAAAGACAGGGTGGGTGAGGTCATATCTTTTACTGGACCAACTTTTGTTGGTGACAGAGACATGATTTTGAGTGCCACCGGGTGACAGAGCTCTTCTTCAGGGGTGGGTTCTTATTGTTACTTTCCTGTAACAATAGCAGATAAAATAGTGACAACGAGAAATATGATTTGCACATTGAGGGCATATGTCGATCTGTAAAAGCCCATTTTCTGCCTGCTCTGTAAAGACACTGAAGATCCGATGGCCCTTTACTCAGAGAAGGGTTTTGCCCTGGTGTCTGCACGTTAATTCCCCGTCATGCTATTCTGTGGTGGCTGCCACATCCATCCAGCAGCGCTATGTGTATATTGTTTATAAAGCACTTTGGAATAAATATACTGGGAGATGTCCATCCATTGGGCTGCACACATATGGAATTTTCAAATCAGACTAAGGGATTTAGGCACCTACGGTCCATTGAAATTCATCACATTACAGCACCTCTTATAGGACCTCCAAATTGTCTACAAACATGAAACCTCAGTAGGACTTTATGAGAGAGCCATGTAGTATTTCTGTTTTACAGGTGAGTAGACTAAGGCCCAGAGAAGTTAAAGGGAATTGGACAAGATCACTGGCAGAGATGGGAAAAGAACCCAGTTGTACTAATGCTGTCTCCTCTTCTCTAAGCACCACACCTCACTCACTAGTTAAATAAAGCTACCAGAGAACAGCTCCTCCTTTCTCTCTCTCTCTCCATGTCCTTTGAAACGACAGTGCACCCACCTGATATAGACATCAGTGAAACAGCTCTGTCTAAGCATTTCTGTAGGCACCTTTCTAAAATAACGTGGACCATTTAACTTTGCATATTCGCGTCTGCTGCCGTGTGCGTACCTATAAATATTCCAGGCCTTGGAGGGCCCAATTAAATAGGCATTTACCAAATGTGGGTTGTAAAGTGAAAATCGGCCAAAAAGCAGCGGAGCTTCAGCTTTCATTTCGTTAGTTCTTTGTCTGCTCCGTGTGCACGCAGAGTTCTTTTATGAGCGGAGAGGAAGGCATCAAAGAGCCAGACAAAGATCGTGCCCAGGGGCTAATCCGCACCTAGTTAAAACATGTGCCAATTAGAATCTGTTGTACAGTGGGGGTGGCCGCCCTGCTTTTAAATCCTGCACTCTGTGCTCTGGGACCCATGGTAGTAGAATCGCTGCTGTTCTGCTGTGCAGGGGGCGGCGAGTTGGTTTGGAAGGGCTGCAGATTCCATGTGCTGTTATCATTTATTTATACTGCAGTAGGGACCAGAAGCCCTAATAATTAGGGACTGGGGCCCACCAGGCTAGGCATAGAACACCCATGTAAGTAAAAGGCAGTCCCTGCCCCAAAGAGCTTGCAATTTAATTAGGCAGAGCTCTGCCTTGGGGGAGCCTATGTGAAAAGTGTGGTGGGGGTCAGAGGTTCCATGGATTCTCCCCTCTGTGTACCTGGAATATAGAATCATAGAATCATAGAATGTCAGGGTTGGAAGGGACCTCAGGATGTCATCTAGTCCAACCCCCTGCTCAAAGCAGGACCACCACCAACTAAATCATCCCAGCCAGGGCTTTGTCAAGCCAGTCCTTAAAAACCTCTAAGGATGGAGATTCCACCACCTCCCTAGGTAACCCATTCCAGTGCTTCACCACCCTCCTGGTGAAATAGTGTTTCCTAATATCCAACCTAGACCTCCCCCACTGCAACTTGAGACCATTGCTCCTTGTTCTGTCATCTGCCACCACTGAGAACAGCCGAGCTCCATCCTCTTTGGAACCCCCCTCCAGACAGTTGAAGGCTGCTATCAAATCCCCCCTCACTCTTCTCTTCTGCAGACTAAATAGCCCCGGTTCCCTCAGCCTCTCCTCATAAGTCATGTGCCCCAGCCCCCTAATCATTTTCATTGCCCTCCGCTGGACTCTCTCCAATTTGTCCACATCCATTCTGTAGTGGAGGGACCAAAACTGGACGCAGTACTCCCGGTGTAGTCTCATGAGTGCCGAATAGAGGGGAATAATCACTTCCCTCGATCTGCTGGCAATCCTCCTAATAATACAGCCCAATATGCCGTTGGCCTTCTTGGCAACAAGGGCAACAGCAGTGGCTACTGCAGAAACAGCATCTATACAGCAGTTCCTCATGTAGTCTCCAGGGAGGAGGAGAGCAGATTCCTAACCCCACCCAGACCCCTGCTGGGCTATTCTGCACCCAACCTAGCTAACTAGCATGTGGGCTGTGGAGTTGGATCTAAGGGATTTTGCAGGGAATCGGCAGTGTCCCCTCAGTTGGGAGATCACTGTTTTTTCAGCACAGGAAACAAAGGCAGGCTGGTGTGCTCCCTTCCTCCTCTATGTTGAAACATTGAGGACAATTTACCATTAGGAACTGCCACAGCTTTTGTGAAATATGTAAAACCCTTAATCCAATTTAATCACCGGTGCCAAATTTTCTATTCAGTGGGATAAAATGCCTTCTTTGTGCCCACTGACTAGCTACAGAGGAGGAAACAGTTGATTAGAAGCACTTATGAAACCAAGAACCTTTTTCACATGCTGCCTACAGATGACCTTTCATAAATCCCACCAAATCCTAGCCTGCTATTCCACCATGCTGTTAATAGTTTGATCTGTTGCCCATTAAGAAGACACATATTGCTTCACCTTCAGCTACATTCTGAAGCACAATGGAGATTAGAGGTGTTTGCACGGGGAGGAAAAAGAAAATTCCGCCAGATAAACCATAATTTAAAGTTATTAACACATGGATTTATATAGCTCTGCTTCAAATGACCATATACACAATGCCCACGGCATAACTACCTAACGCATAATGTCCTAATGGATCACCGACTTCTAGAGGAGCAACACCACCTCAACGCAGTTAAGCATTTCTCCCAAATTAGCAAACAAGTTTGAAACCATTATGGCCTTATCAGTCAAGACTGAATTAAGGGAGATGAACACATGGAAGCTGTGTTGTGTGGAGGGGGGAAATCCATCTTTTGTGAAAAGCAGATATCTAGGCACAGAAGAACAGCTACAGTACAAAGTAAAATATACACCCTGTCGGGCTGTGTGCATTCAGGGTCTGATCCTGCACCTTTAAAAGTGATAGGATCTTTAACAGTGACTTCAGTGGGTGCATGGTCAAGCCCTGCATCTGTGTGTTTTGCTGGAGAGACTATAATAAACTCATTTGTAACAGGGTTGTCCAGTGGTCAGATGTGGCTGGGAGTCAAGACGGCTGAGTTGTACTCTGACAAGTGCTCACTCTGTAATCTTGGGTGGCTATGTACCATTGCTGTAATAACCCCCTCTAGTGCACCATGGTGCTTGGAGGCTTAATTGATTACTCTTTAGAAAGTGCTTTGAGTTCTCCAGATGGAAGGGATGATGTGAGCAGAACTATTTATTTCACCCTATTTGTTCTAAGTGTAAACCTATCCCTTCATTGCTAAATTAGTGAGTGCTTCCTGGTGGCTGATATCTTCAGTACAGTATTTTAGGAGCACATTTGTATCTCAAAGGAAATAGCTCCTAATGGGGAAGCAGAATCATAGAGATTATTGGGAATTTTATTTTGTTAGAGAAAAATATGTGGCCTGCCTCTGCTCCCATTGTAGTACAGCTCCTATCGACTTCAACGGGAGAAGGCTCGGGCCCAATGTATTGCAGAGTCAGTGATTATTCAGCACTTTATGTAAAAAAAAATTAATTAAATGCAGCTGCTTTTATATAATTCAAAGACAGAACTAAATGTTTTCTTGAATTATTTTTGGTTCCTTTTCCCCTCTCCTTCCTACCCACACTGTCTACAAAGAAAAGCTTCAAAGAACATAAGCAAATCCAACCCTTTTATTTTAGGATTTTTTTTTTTTACATTTGAAAAAAGTTATTCTACTTGACTCCGTTGCAAAAAATCCAGTCAAAGAAATCCTGCCTTTATAGTTCCTTCTCTAATGCCTTTGTGGTGCTAGAAACCCAGAAATGCCTAAACTGGGGCCAAGGTGATCTGTGAACCTGGATGCTTTTGAAATGCACCACTGTCCATTCCAATCTGATGCGGCATGACCTGAGTGAAATCTGTTCATTAATACCTGCTTTGGAACAAGAATCTACGTGTTACCGATTACTGAAGCCTAAACTGGTGAACTAATGGATCAGAAACTTTGGTGGCTTTGATAAGGCATAAATAAAACATGAGTTCAAAATCCAAATGTGGCTCTAAGCGGGAAAAAATGTAATCAAAGGAAGAAAAAGCTTTAATGCAAATAGATGCTATGCAAAGTCCAGCAGATTGTATCTCCTGAGCCAGGAAAGTATTTGTTTGAGAATATTTTACTTATTATGGAGTCACTAATGTTACTCCATAGCCTTTTTAAGCATATGCCCAAGTTTTTGCATGTGAGTAGTCCCATTGACTTCATTTGGAACTACTCATGTTTGAAGTTAGACACGTGCTTAAGTTCCTTTCTGAATCAGGGCCTAAAGCCAATGGTAAAATTCCCCTCAATTCCAGTATGAAAATAGGTGTAAGACCTGTAGTACAATAGTTTCCATGATAAGTTTGATTTTGTCTTTTGTTGTTTCTGCTTTGTAATTGGATGCAGGGAAGATGAATAAAACAGACTTTCATAACAAATATTTGGAAAAATAACCATTTGTGCTAAAATTCTTGCAACTTTTAGGCTTTGAACATCTTTAGCATGCCTTTCCATTATTAAAGTCTACACACAAGCATAGAAAATAAATAGCAACTAATTCAGCTATTTTTCCTGTTGAGCTGGGAGGAAGGAAGACAGCTGTGATGTAATTATTTATTTCTATTTCAATTACTTGGGAGGTGCTTACTAGTAGGATGCTGGGCACACAGAGCAACCTAGATAGATTCAGGAGTATCATTTTAACCAACATTGTGATCCAGCGTGATGTAGCATATGTGTTACAATATATGTCACGCTTTTACATTGCTGTTTGTAGTGTTGTTGTGACTGTGTTGGTCCGAGGATACTAGAGAAACAAGGTGAAGTAAAAAGCAACAGAGGGTCCTGTGGCACCTTTAAGACTAAGGCCTGGTCCCCACTAAGTCCCCACTTCGGACTAAGGTACACAAATTCAGCTACGTTATTAACGTAGCTGACTTCGAAGTACCTTAGTCCGAACTTACTGCGGGTCCAGACGCGGCAGGGAGGCTCCCCCGTCAATGCCGCATACTCCTCTCGCCGAACTGGAGTACCGGCGTCGACAGTGAGCACTTCCGGGATCGATTCGGGATCGATTTATCGTGTCTTAACCAGATGCGATAAATCGATCCCAGAACATTGATTGCCTGCCGCCGGACCCTCCAGTAAGTGTAGACGTACCCTAACAGAAGTATTGGGAGCTGAAGTAATATCTTCTATTGGACCAACTTCTGCTGGTGATAGAGACAAGCTTTCAAGCTTACAAAGAGCTCTTCTTCAGGTCTGGGAAAAGTGCTCAGAGTGTCACAGCTAAACAGAAGGGTAGAACAGACAAGGAGTTAACAAATTTTGCAAGAGACCATTCAAGGTGAAGTGGGCAGTTAACACATCTTCAGTCCTAGTTAACATGCGTTAAATCCTTATCTGTTCCACTCTTTATTTAGTTGTGAGGCTCAGGGTAAATCTCCATTGCAAGTAAAATCCCAGGGCTAGCTCATGCCAGCTGACTTGGACTCACGGGGCTTGGGCTAGAGGCTATTTAATTGTGAGGTAGACATTCAGGTTCATGCTGCAGCCTTGGATATAGGGTCCTGCGAAATCGGCGGGTCCCAGAGTTCGGGCTGCAGCCCATGCCCAAACATCTACACTGCAATTAAACAGCCCCTTAGCATGAGCCTAAGTCAGCTATCACAGGCCAACCGCAGGTATCTAATTGCAGTGTAGACATCTGAGTACCTTTCCCAGAGCCGAAGCAGAGGTCTGTGTAAGCTGCAAAGCTTGTCTCTTTCACCAACAGGAGCTGGTCCAATAAAATATATTACCTTGCCCACCTTGTCTCCTTACATTTCTGTAAAGTGTAACACAGGTTTGTACAATGTAACAAAATTGTCTTTCTTTGTGCTAAATATGAAAAAAAAAATCTGCCAAAAGAAAAAGGGATGAAAAATTAAGAAGGAACAACTTTTCTACCAAATTGAGAGGGAAATCTCACATTATCAGCTCATGTACATTTTTTCCCCGCATAGTCTATCTGAGAAGAGATGTTCATAAAAAGCCCTCCGTTTAATCATTTGACATTATCAGATGCGTTCTGGATGTCACTTACTAAGTTGCATCCCCCTTCCTCTATTCTGAAGTTATTGTAATTCTTATTCTATTTATCCTTGTGCATGCCTGGTAGATCTGTATAAATGTATGTGTGTGTATGTATAAATACTATGCCTACGGTCTAGCTTTATTATGCAGATAATGGCAATGGTAAGACAGGCTGAGTAGGGCATCCCTTTCAAATTTCAGAAGAATGCCAGGCAAGAAGATCTTGCCCACCATATAAGAATAAGAATGAACCAATTTTCTTTGACATGTGAGGGAAAGAATAGGAATAGTCAGAGAACAATAACTGTTGTCTTTTTATTAGATCCCACAAAACAAACCTTGCTGTAAAACTTTCAGAACAGCATCGCAGCACTGCCTTGGGATGGAGTTACTGGGTCTGATTCACTATTGTGCTGCACTTAGTACAGTCATTTACAGGAGAGGGTGGGTGGAAATCATCCCCGGCCTGATTTAGTAGCATTTTACACCCACTTTCTATGGGGTATAAATGACTATGCAAAGTACAATGCAATGGAAGATTTGCCCAGTGCTATCAGGATAGTTTTTTGGTGTAATGCTGCATTTTGTTTCTCACACCTGTTGTTTTTTTTTTAAATCAACAGCAAGTTGACCTGATTTGGGGATATAAACAAGTGGGTCTTTGGGGCCTGATTTTTAACATGGGTCAACGACATCCACAGCTCCATTGACACTAACTGGGGCTGTGGGTCTGAAAATCAAGTCCATTAGCAACATAGATACAGAGCGAGATTGTGGATCATGATTTTTAGGTGGAATTTCTCTTTGCTTTCATGCATAATCTAGATCCAGGTAACTAGAAATCATGTGCCCCTTAATTGAACAAAACTGGATATAAATTACCACTGTAGATAATTATGGGGGTGGGGGGGGGGAGAGAAAGCTGGAAATTTGGACCTCTAAGTATGTTCCATCCAAACAACAATTTGAATAACCAAAAACCCACATAAAACAGATGCTTCTGTTGACATAGAGTCATAGGACTGGAAGGGACTGCGAGAGGTCATCTAGTCCAGTCCCCGGCACTTAGGGCAGGACTAAGTATTATCTAGACCATTCCTGACAAGTGTTTGTCTAACCAGCTTTTAAAAATCTCCAATGATGGAGATTCCACAACCTCCCTAGGCAATTTATTCCAGTGCTTAACTACCCTGACAGTTAAGAAGTTTTTCCTAATGTCCAACCTAAAATGCCATTGCTGCAATTTAAGCCCATTCCTTCTTGACATTAAGGACAACAATTTTTCTCCGTCCTCCTTGTAACAATCTTTTATGTACTTGAAAACTGTTATTGTTGTCCCCCCTCAGTCTTCTCTTCTCCAGACCAAACAAACCCATTTTTTTCAGTCTTCCCTCATATATCATCTTTTCTAGCCCTTTAATCATTTTTGTTGCTCTTCTCTGGACTTTCTCCAATTTGTCCACATCTTTCCTGAAATGTGGCCCACAGAACTGGACACCATACTCCAGTTGAGGTCTAATCAGCATGGAGTAGAGCGGAAGAATTACTTCCCATGTCTTGCTTACAACACAATGACCCCCAGATTCCTTTCTGCAGTACTGCTTCCTAGGCAGTCATTTCCCATTTGGTATGTGTGCAACTGATTGTTCCTTCCTAAGTGGAGTACTTTGCATTTGTCTTTATTGAATTTCATCCTATTTACTTCAGAACATTTCTCTAGTTTGTCCAGATCATTTTGAATTTTAATCCTATTCTCCAAAGCACTTACAACCCCTCTCAGCTTGGTAGCATCCACAAACTTTATAAGTTTTCTCTACATGCCATTGTCTAAATCATTGTTGAAGGCATTGAACAGAACCAGACCCAGAACTGATCCATGTGGGACCCCACTCAATATGCCTTCCAGCTTGACTATAAAGCACTGATAACTACCCTCCGGGAACAGTTTTCCAAATAATTAGACAACCACCATATAGTAGCTCCATTTAGGTTGTATTTCCCTAGTTTGTTTATGAGAAGGTCGTACAAGACAGTATCAAAAGCCTTACTAAAGTCAAGATATACCACATCACTGCTTCCCCCCATCCACAAGGCTTGTTACTCTGTCTAAGAAAGCTATTAGGTTGGTTAGACATGTTTTGTTCTTGACAAATCCATGAGGACTGTTATTTATCACCTTATTATCTTCTAGGTGTTTGCAAATTGATTGCTTAATTATTTGTTCCATTATCTTTCCAGGTACTGAAGTTCAACTGACTGATATGTAATTCCCCGGGTTGTCCTTATTCCTCTTTTTATAGATTGGCACTATATTTGCCCTTTTCAAGTCCTCAGGAATCTCTTCCGTCTTCCATAACTTTTAAAAGATAATCACTAATGGCTCAGATATCTCCTCAGTCAGCTCCTTGAGTATTGTAGGATGTATTTCATCAGGCCCTGGTGACTTGAAGACATCTAATTTGTCTAAGTAATTTTTAATTTGTTCTTTCCCTATTTTAGCCTCTGATCCTAGCTCATTTTCACTGGCGTTCACTGTGTTAGGCGTCCAGTCGCTACTAACCTGTTTGGTGAAAACTGAAACAGAAAAGTCATTTAATACTTCTGCCATTTCCATATTATCCATATGAATGATATAATGATGAAAAGAGCTGTTTGGAATTGATTTTTAAAAGTGATGCTGCTGTGTGCTACTGTAAATCATTTCAGAGCAAGGCTCCCTTCCATGTAGACAATATATCCCCACATGCATCTGAAATTCTGCAGCAAGCCAGAGGAATATAAAACAAAAGGTATGTGATATTGTAGGCAAACTGCTACTTAACATCTCTATCAAAGTAATATATTTTTACTTAGCATGTTAAAAATGCAAGGGAATCCTTTAACTTCTAAGATCAATTGCAAGCACAGACAGACTCCGGTTTAGGAAGAGTATTCTGTCTTGTCAAGCCCACCTTATCGTCATGGAAGAATAAACAGCATAATTATTCTCACCTTTTTGTTGGTTTTCTAATTGGATCATTTGTTACTTTCAGAAAATTCAAATCAACATCAGATTTATAGTGTGAGGCCACTGAAATATTGATTTGGTTATAGAAATGTCAAAGTTGGCAGGTAAGCTGTCTTGTTGTCTCGGGGGGCTTTTGCATTAGGAGATATTATGAAAACAGACCTTTAGAATCTCATAAGTTTAACCATTTGCTTCTGTGCTACGCATGGGTAAAAATTCTGTTCTTTTACCTGTCTGTAAATCTTACGTCTCACCCATCATTTAGAACACTGCTGTTTTGAATCAGCCTGACAGAAGGCTCAGTTGTAACAGTTCTCTGTTTCAGAACATGTTTCATTTCTGGGTTGGCTACCGCATCTTTGTGGGCTGTTAACATTAGTATTCTGGTTGCTTATGCAAAATGAAACCCTGTTGCTAGCAACCTGAGGTGAATGAATCAAACCCTGTTTACAAGGAATAAAGTCTGAGGTGAGCTGTGCTGATCACTGGATGCAAGAAGTTTTATATTCTTATATACTTGCCACCCAACCATGTTTCTTCTACTCCGCAACACACAAAGATTACAATGTTTTTCTAATAAAAATCATTCCAAACTAAACGTAATAAAATACAATCAGATTGTCCGCAGAAGAGGGCTAACATGAGAAAACTTGGTCTGACTTTCTACCCACTTGAGCTTCAGGAATTACAAACCTAGAACCACAGCCTCATGTTGTGAGTGAAACTCATCTCTACTCTTTAGTGCACTGTACGTATCCAACTAATACTTTGCCACCACTAACTGCATGAATTCCAGTAACATTATGGGTGGTTTGGTTTGGTTTTTGCAGTTGTTGTTTTTCCCTGTTCCACACACACCAAAAAACAACAACAACAAAAAACAAACAAACAAACAACACCCTGGAGAATAAAGGATTTGAGGCATGAACCAAATTCCAAGTCAATGGAAACACTCCAATTGACTTCAATGGGCTTTGAATCAGGCCCCTACCTAGGGCAAAATTCTGCCTCAACTTCTGAAGGCTTTCTTAACAAAGCTCCCACTGAATTTGTTTAACGTATGTTTGGAAGAAAACTTGACTGAGATGTTTTTGGTGAATTAATAAGTTCTTTCAAAAATGCATTTTTGAGGCACTGAAAATATTAGTGGGTTCAGGTTGAGTTTGGAAAATAATTTTGACACCTCCCCACCAAAATAAACCCCACCCCAAAACTTGAAAAGAAACATTTTGGAAATGACAAAACAGCTTAGTTAGAAAAAAGTCATTCAACACTATGAAAACCTTGCATCAAAATGACATTGTTGATTTTTTTGACATTTTGAAACAACATTCAAAACATTTCTGAATAAAATTTTCAGTTTTTCATTTAATAAAGGAAAAACAAAAAAAATTCATTTTGAAACTTTTTTTTTTAATTATTACCACTTTTTTTGGTTTGGCACCATTTGCTGAGTGCTCCTTGCAAGAGGTTTCTGTTTAACACATTTTCTGTGATAGACAAAAACTGCTCCCAAGATAGCAGCTCTCGTATATTTCCCTGAAAAAAAAAGTTACATAAAGGGCTCTGAAATATTTATAACAAAATTTAAAAAATGCTCAAAAATGGAGTAATTTGCTCAGTGTAAAAGTTATGTTTTAAAAATCTGTGTTTCTGTAAATCATGCAGAATAACCCTGCCACATAGATAACATATTCCCAAAGCATCTGAAGTCCTACAGCAATTCAGAGCCAGAGAAATATAAAATGTAAAGTAACATAATTTATGGGCAACCTTCTCCTTAACACTTCTGTCAGCGTAATACATTTTAACACAGCAAATTACAAATGCAAACGAGATCTTCAGTGCCTAAACTCAGCTTACCAATTTTGCAATTTTTTCTTTCTTCAAAAAGAGATCAAATCTCAAGTTAAAAATTATTTATTTTGAGTTGAAGCTTTGTAACAGTAACATACAAATTGGGCACTTTGCTGTGCAAAAATAACCTTTTTTAATTTCACCAAATTGAAGTAGTGAAAATTAAATTTCAGGTGTACATAATAACTCCTAATGAAATGCTGAAAAAAATCCAGAGAATTTTTTGGGGGAAAATATTTTCACCACTTTTTCCTCATGAATTGTCATCTCAACACCAATGACATGCAACCACTTTAGATTAGTTTATTGAAGATTACCATGCACTAACTATGGCAATTCCAGCAGTGCTTTGGGTTTTCCAAACTAGAACTTTTGAAAAAAAGATTTGCAGAATGGTTTTATTTGTTTGTTTTGTTTTGTTTTAAATCCCATAAATTTAACCCACTGGGTTTTTCTGGGGAAATTTTAATTAAAATGTTTTTCTTACTTTGCTATGCAAATAATAAAGGAGGATATGCTCAACAAATCATTCATGTGTATAAATAAGAAATGAAACCCCACAATGTTGTCAAATGTGCCTAATTAAATGCTGCATTATTTAGGTACTTAAAATAAAGGACTAAACAGCAGGCATAGTGACAGAAGAAGAAATGCCCGAGCAAGCCTCAGATTCTGCAAACACATACAGCAATAACTTTACCTATGTGTGTAGTCTCATTGGGCATTCATATTGTTTAAAGCTAAGCCTGTGCTAAATCGCTTTGCTGTATCGGGGCCAGAGTGTGATCGATCCCATAGAATGTAATTGCAGGTTCCTGATATGAGCTTGAAGTTTTCAAGGAATAGAAAGAACATTTATTGGAATGAGCCTTTTTTCCTACTACCAGTCCATTCTCTATGTTCAAGATCTGAACTTACCCACCTCAAAATGGATTTTGCTCCTATTCAGATCAGTTACCAAACTCTTATTAACTGCAGTGACAACAGGTTCTGACCTTTATTTTGCTGAGTTGAATTGCTTGTCCATGTCATTAAGATCCCTTAGCTTCAGAAGCACAAATGGGAAGCAATCCTGCCTAGTTATTAAGGCTGAGGACTGAGAATCAGGTCCTCCTGGTCCTAATTCCAGCTGCTACTGATTCAGTGTAACCTTAGGTAAGTCATATTAATCTTCCTCTGCCTTAGTTTATTTACCAGCATTTTTTTTTTGTAATAATGGTGAACTACCTCACAGGGGTTTTGTGACGTGTAATATAATAAATACTTGAAAAATGCTTTGAGATTTTAGATGAGGAGCACAACGTGCTATCATTATAAAAACTTGTTGATTTTTTCCTTAAAAAAGAACAGAGATCCCCGTAACAAATAAATCACGTATGTGCAACAATCTGTTAGTAAATACACTTGTAGGGCTAAATTCCCAACTGGTGTAAATTGGTCGAGATCCAGTGATGTCAAGTGGCTAAGACAATTTGGACAAACTGAGGATCAGGCTCAAAATGTTTTCTGCTAAGAAACTTAAACTAGCATTGAGTATTTAATAACCCAGTGACTGTCCCATTCACATAACGTCCAACCTACGACTGAGCAAAGTCCAGTGTGGAACAAAATCCATCTAACTCCATAACCTGTCGGAAACTGTGTGCTGATGTCTCATTCAAAAGCCATAACCACCCCCACATAATCTACCTAGTTGTGAACCACTGCTACACCAGGGGTGGAAATTAATTTCTGAACCTAGCTGGTGATCAGCTCATGCCCTGAAGGATAATAAAAGTTTTAAGAAGACTAGCAACAGTATAAAGACAATGACAATGTTGTGGGCTGCCTTTGACAACCACATTCTTTTCCTATGCAAATCAAACCACGGACCACTTTGGGGCTCTTTTGGTCCGGCTTATTACAAGAAGGGAAAATCCACTTTTAACTAGCGTTAGTTGGAAATTTTTGAAACGTTCCAATTTCAGCAAAAAATACTCGGTGGCATTTTTTACGGAATTTCTTTTTCAATCACCTGTGACTTTTACTTAGAGCAAACTTTATTTTGCACACCTTTACCACTATCCTATCCAATGTGTTTCTTTAACTAAATCTTTCCTTTTTCTACATATGCTTTTCAGTGTATGATTCTCCTCAATAATTTTTCATCTTAGTACATTTCCATATTAGGCTATAAATGCAGACAAGGCATTTGTTAAGCAAACTGGTATTGGTTTTAATTTCCAGACGATCTTGTTCTTTCTCCTCATTACAAATGGAGTTAAGCAACATTATTAAAGCATTTGTCTTAATGTTATTGATCTTACCTTCATTTTTCTTTTTTCCCCCACTATTGGGAAATGCTGTTACTCATCCTTAGTCCATCCTCCTAACATGAGTTAGCTCCTGACAATTAAACTGCTAGCATGTCATTTCTTTCATGGCAATCCCCTATCTGAAGATTATTTAGTGCAATTCATGACGGGTGCAATGCATTATTATCTGCAAAGGTATCACCTCACTTGCCCAAGTCCCAGCTCAATCTGATCTGTGTAAAACCCTAATGAAAACAAATGCAATTCTAAGAATAATGGAAAAAGGTGCAAAATACGATACATTATGCTTAAATCATTTTTACTGCTACTGTATGTGGGTGTTACTACAGTAATGAATTGCTAAAGACCAACTTAAAAAAACACTTTGTTCTTAGAAAACCAGCTGTATGTCACATTGTTTTTCATCACAGTACCGAGGAAAGGGAAAAAAAATGGGGGCTTCAAAAGATCTGAAACTGCAAAGCGATGATTAGGGAACCTTACCATAAAGTATGCAATAGCTGACATTTGGAGGGTTTTTCTTTCTTAAAGAAAACTGCTGGGAGTGATTCAATCACTCTGCATTAGGGGCTGTCACGGGAACCTTCCGAAGAAAATGCCCAACCCTCAACGTAGTTTTCTTCTAAGAAAAATAAAGATGATGTTGAATTAAGCAAAGCGGTTTTTCTTTGGGTTCTCAGTGCATCGGAACTCATGCGGGTTTTGGATTCAATTAAATGAATCATTTTAGGAAGGTAAAAGCTAATCCAGCTGTTTCCGAGATACTACCGAACTCCCACGGCTCCCGCTGGGGCTGGCTCTAAAATCACAGGCTAACATAGAACCATAGGGTTAGAAGGGACTGCAAGGGTCATCTAGTCTAACCCCCAGGCCAGATGCAGGATTTGTTGTGTCTAAGCCATCCAAGACAGATGACTATCCAGCCTCATGAAACATGCTGGAGAGGCAGTGTGGTCTAAAAGATAGGCACTAGAGTGGGAGTCAGGGGACCTGCTGTGTGAACTTACAGGCAAGTTATTTCACCCTTTCAGACCCTTTATTTCCCCTTCCACCCGTTGTGTGTCTTGCCAATTTGGATTATAATCGTTGGGGTAGGGGTTGTCTCTCTCTCTCACTACATATTTGAATAGGCCCCTGATCTCATGTAGGGTCTCCAGGTGCTACGATAATACAAACCAGTAATATTCAGGAGGCACTGAATTTTGCTCTCAGGCCTTGTCTACACTGGCAAGTTTGTGCGCAGTAAAGCAGCTTTCTGTGTTGTAACTCCCGAGGTGTACACACTGCCAAGCCACTTAGTGCGCAGAAACTGCGCAGTTGCAGCGCTGTAAAAATACCACCCCAACGAGAGGCGTACAGCTTTCCGCGCCGGGGCTACAGCATTGCAGTGCCAGTGTAGAGACCGTGGTGATTACAGCACTGCGATTGGCCTCCGGGAGGTGTCCCACCATGCCTGTTCTCGCCTCTCTGGTCATCGGTTTGAACTCTACTGCACGGCCCTCAGATGACCAACTGTGAGCCCCACCCCTTAAATTCCTTGGGAATTTTGAAAGTCCCCTCTCTGTTTGCTCGGTGACGTGTGCAGTGGTCTCAGCGCATCTTTCCAGATGACTGTGCCTGCTCCACGCACCAGGTGATCCCACGCTTGGAGCAATGTCGAGCTGCTGGAACTCATCGGCATTTGGGAAGAGGAGGCTGCCCAGTCCCAGCTGCGCTCCAGCTATGGGAATTACGATACCTACAGACAGATTTCACAATGCATGACAGAAAGTGGCCATGACCGGGACACACTGCAGGGTCAACGTGAAGGAGCTGCAGAACGTCTACCATAAGGCGCAGGAGGCAAAGCCATCCACAATGAAACACATGTTGCCCAGAGTCATGGTCTTTCGGAGCAGGATGTGATTAATGTCTCTGCACACTTCCATCAACACGAGTCCAACGGTCGACTTTCCCAATCCAAACTGGTTAGCGCCTGATCGGTATCACTCTGGAGTAGCCAGCTTCCACAGTGCAATCGCCACGAGCTTCTCCAATGGCAGGGCAGTTCTCAATCTTGTGTCCTTGCACTGCAGGGCTGGGGCGAGCTCATCACACAGTCACATGAATGTGGCTTTCCTCATATGAAAGTTCTGCAGCCACTGCTCGTCATCCCAAGCCCAAAAGTGGTGTTCCACTGTGGTCAGCACCTCCGTGAATGCCACAAGCAATCTTGTGCCGTAGCTACTACACTTGGCAAGATCAATGTTGAACTGCTCTTGCCTTTGTAGTTTAAGGAATAACTCTATTGCCACTCGTGACGTGTTAGTGAGAGTGAGCATCATATTGGTCAACAGTGCAGGATCCATTCCTGCAGACCAAAGAGGCAGAGCAGGGCATGCAGTACACAAACCATTGAAAGATGGTGCCAAATGCAGATGGAAGCACAGGGATTGCTGGGATGCGAAGCAATGCATCACGGGGCATTGGGACAGGAAACCAGGATGCCCCTTGACTCGCTCCGCCTTCCCACAACTCTTAGCGGCAGAAGAGGAAGAGTTGCTCTGTGAGATAGCTGCCGCTCTCTGAGCAGCACTGTAACTACTGGCACTGCAGTTCTGCCAGTGTAGACATACCCTGAGGTACACCGATGAATGTCACTCAAGTCAACTGGGTGGCATTGGCACATCAGGGCAGAGTTGGGACCAGGGTCTTCCTTATTTATCTAGGTATTGTACAAATGAGGTGATGCTTCCTTGCCTCAAAGAACTCATCTTTTCATTTAAAAACTTCAGCGTCTCCTGTGCCAATATGCATTCAGGCCCTATGTTCTGTAGAACATTTCAGTACAATTGTCCTGGTCACAGAGTGTGGTGAGAACGGTTAGGGTAAAGAGAAGATTCACAATGAATAGGAGAAAGGCTTGATACCCTGACTATAGGCAGAATGTGTACAAGTGCTTTGCTGAATAAAAATGGAACTAAGAACTGCTTAAGTGCATTTGATGAACTGGGGCCTGATCCAAAGTTCATTGATGTTAACGGGAGTCTTTACATTGATTTTAGTGGGCTTTGGCTGAGGCCCTAGTATAGCTAATTTTAAACTACTGAATTACCCCGAAATTATTGCTTTGCAGAGAATTCCCCCTCAGCACTTCCCCCCACCCTCACCCAGGGAGGAAGTTGGTCAGGAGTAGAGATGGGAAAGGAGCCTAAACTTATCAATGATCCTTGCAGTTTCTTCCTTCCTGTGCTGAGCCCTTATCCTCTTTACCTAGATTAAAACCTCCAGTTTCTGAAAGACGCCCACAGCTGACACCTAGCCCGCTAGATTGAAAATCATTTGAAAACTATTCTGCACTGTGGTTTTTTAAAGTCACATAGTGATCAGCGTAAAATAGATACAAGACAAAGTAATTTACACTTTAAAAAATTATATTGATGGCTAACAGCAAAACATTGTTATACATCATTAACTGATAAGACCTGAATGCAGTGCAGGGATATTTGTTTATATCATAATAATGAAACACATTTCTTATCCTTCTGACATAACAGTAATTTAACTTTGCAAAATTACACTCAGATCTTACTAGTTTTAAATGCTTTTGTGGGTGCTTATACAATTTATGCTATGAAATCCATTCCAAAAGTGATTGGTAAATCCTCTTGTAAATATATATATATATATATATATATATATATAAATAAAAGGCAAGGTATATTTTCATGAAAGTCTGTATATTACAATGTTATTTAACCAGGAGAATTTAAAAAGGACAAAGGTATATTTTTGTGTACACTCTGATTTTAATCATTTGCTCCCAGTTCAGCAAGCTACTTAAGCACATACCTAACTTAAAGCATATGAGCAGTCTCAATGAAGTCAATAAGGCTGTTTGCCTTCTTAATATTAAGCACGTGTTGAGATACCTCCCTGCATCAGGGCCATTATTTGTATTCCAGTTACATCAGGAGGCCCCAGTTAAGATCAGGGCTCTGTTGTATTGGGCACAGTACAAACATATATTAAAAGAAAGTCCCCACCCCAAACAGCGTACGTCTAAATAGACCAAGGGGTATGAGGGGGAACAGAGGCAAAAGGAGATGAAGTGACTTCGCCCGCTCACATATGTCAGTGGTAGAACTGGCAATAGACCCCAGATCTCCTGACACCTCATTTGGTCCTCTATCCCCTGGGCTACCGTATGTATGTATTTATAAGTGTTAAAGCTCATATTATAACCAAATGGATCTCCTCTGTATTTAGCTGTGGTTTGTCTTTAATAATACTTACTATACATGTACCTGTAAACTTAATTTTCTGGTCAGTGCTGCTCTGTCCATCAATGTGTACAGTATTTATACCCATAAGAGATTTCCCCTCTGTGTTATTGACGTCTCTATACTTAGTATGATATTTTATGCACATTAATAATTCAGACTATGTCATTATGAAAAGATGCCATTGTTTCACATGCCTAGCAGCTCCTTTTTTTTTCAGAATTTCCCTCAGCTGTGATCTGCAATAGTGATTCAAGTCTGTACTAAACCAAAACGGCAAGGTGTACTGTTTTGAACCGTTACTGTAGTCCATTTTTGTTTTCAACCATTTGATTAAGTTAAACGTTATTATGGGCCAGAATCAGAGACCCTTATTTAGTACCAAGCTCCCTGGGACCACTCAAGTGATTTTTAACATGAGTAAAAGTATACTTATGGGCATACATACTGCACACATTGATGGACAGAGCAGCACGGCCCAGAAAGTTAAGCTTACAGATACATGTATAGTAAGCATTACTAAAGATAAACCACAACTAATACATTTTCTGTTGTGACAGTATCATACTCGACTAGGATGTTGGAGACCAATATAAATTTAAGAACTGTCTGGGACTGGCCTGTCACGTGTACAGAAGGGGTGAAAAAGAAACAACAGATCTATCAATGTCTATTCTCATTTGCAGTTTCCCACCAGACAGTTCTTAAATTTATATTGGCCTCCAACGTCCTAGTAAAGAATGATACAGTCACAACAGAAAATATATTATTTTTGTAATAAATTGCTGACCAGTTTACTATTGTTTAAAGTTAAGAATACTACATCACAGTCTGGAATTGGCCAAATTGTAGTTGGTAAATTGCATTTCAAATGAGACCTTGTGTGATGCTCGTTGCCAGATCACAGGTATGTGTTGTTTGTGGGTTTTTTCTATTTCCCATGCTAAGGACCTAATCCAGTGCTGCTTGAAATCAGGGGAAAGACTGCCTTTGATTGAATTAGGCATTGGCTCAGTCTGAGATGATTATAAAATGAAATACCAATTCCTACAATAAATAATATTCATAAATCAACAAATAAAGGCTAGTAGATCTGCAGTTGTGGAGCCCCTGTTATGCATAAAATACAGTGTCTGAACTAACATGTTTTTGGGGGGGGAAACGGGTGGAGCTGTTTGACGATTGAAGAGAGGTGTTTACTTTCAAAGGGTAGACGAGCGGAATAGTTATTGTGCTGTGTGCAAAGGCTGAGGAAATGAGATGGATGCACTTGAGAGCACTGTTTCATGGCAGGAAAGGGAAGCAAAGTTAAGATTATCCAGCAATACTCTAGGCTTGCTCACCTTTCACTTCAAGGGTTCACTGTTGTGCCACGTCATTTTCTTTTCCTTTTAGGGGAACAGAATGGATTTCCCACATGCTGGCGTGCTGTTTGCTTGAGCATATTAACAGGGGCCTTAATTACACTGAGCTTTGTTGGGCGCGACCAAATGTTGTATACAACCCGCCTTTCCGTAGCTGTGTCAGAAAGGTGGCATTAAAGTAACCACAGTACACAGCACAGGAAACTCCTAAGACAGGCTGAGCTAAAACAAATACACAGCATGAATATTAAACCTCTTCTGCTCACTAAGAAAGGCCATTCCTAGAGCCAAGCCATCAAGAAGGAGAGCAGGTTCTGACCCTCACTTTCAAAGATGAATGTGGAGAAGCTAAGCCTTCAAAATTCTCAGTGCTCTGCACTGCTACACGAAAGACCAGGGGGTCAGATCCTGATCACAGACACCTTCTTCCTGGATTATGACATAGGTTTGCAATAGAGCTGTGTAAGACACTATGAAGTCCATACAGTTGGAGTTTCACTATAGTTTGATGAGAGTCTGGGGATTTACTATCAGGGACAGAGTCTATGTCAGTGGTCAAACACCCAGAAAAGCAGATGCTAGGGGTAACACACTACCACGGATCACCATGGCATACATTCTAGGAGTGGCTCCCTGACTCCCAATAACCTTCCTCCTACCTTTGCTGAAATCCATCTGGATATCTGAGAATCTTTGCCAGAGCAACTGGTATTGAATATCCAGGATTTGGGAAGGATTATAGAGATGGGGTGGTGAAGCTGCAATGGTACAGGGGAATGATTAGAATTAGATAAATGATTAGGTTAGATAAATGTCTATCAGGGATGGTCTAGACAGTATTTGGTCCTGCCATGCGGGCAGGGGACTGGACTCCATGACCTCTCGAGGTCCCTTCCAGTCCTAGAATCTATGAATCTATGAATGATACAGGGAGGCAGATCCCCAGCTGCTGTAAATGGTCATTCTGGAGCTATGACCATTTATACCTGCTGAGGAGCTGCTGCCCAGGGCCTACATGAGATTGCGGCTTGAATGGTGGCTTGGCAAAGCAAGTGCAACCTATTGTTTCAGGTGCAGGCCTTACTGCAGATACCCAAGCCTTTGTCACCTTGAGATTAGATTATTGCAACACAATCTCCTTGGGCCTACAACCTGAGACCACTGGGTCAGTTTTAGCAAAACTGAAATAAGATAAAACGCCCCAGAATTCTGAGGCGTGTAGAAGGTTTTGCAGCCTGAGCCTCATTCTTATAGTTGCCATACATATACTATCTATAAAAATCATAGCAAGTAGGAGGAGTGTTGGGCGCAAGTTGTTTACCCCTATCAACCCCTCCTCGGGCCTTAGATGGTGTGGTCCTCATATTTATGTAGGCACTGTACAACCCCTTATTCCAGCACAGACCATTCATGCTTCAGAAAGGAGCCCTCTTGATTCTGTCCAGAGTATGGACATAGATTTAGCTCTGCCTTAACCGAATAAATACAGTGGTCCTGTTTTAAATGTTTCTTATATACTGAAAGATTCTGTTGGTCTGAGAAACACATCCTCTCTTGCTTAAAAAGGGAGGACACCTCTGGAAACGTTAATCTCTCTCAGGAAGGAAGAAACATTTTAACTATTTAGTAGAATCTTTGACACAATACCACATTTTGGCCCATCAGATCAGCCCCAGATTGACCTCACAATCGCACAATTTGGTTCTAGAGTAACAGCCGTGTTAGTCTGTATCCGCAAAAAGAAGAACAGGAGTACTTGTGGCACCTTAAAGACTAACAAATTTATTAGAGCATAAGCTTTCGTGGGCTACAGCCCACTTCTTCGGATGCATATAGAATGGAACATATATTGAGGAGATATATATACACACATACAGAGAGCATAAACAGGTGGGAGTTGTCTTACCAACTCTGAGAAGCCAATTAATTAAGAGAAAAAAAACTTTTGAAGTGATAATCAAGCTAGCCCAGTACAGACAGTTTGCTACCCAAGATCCATAAACCTGGATATCCTGGACGCCCCATCATCTCAGGCATTGGCACCCTAACATCAGGCTTGTCTGGTTATGTAGACTCTGTCCTAAGACCCTACGCTACCAGCACTCCCAGCTATCTTCGAGACACCACTGACTTCCTGAGGAAACTACAATCCATCGGTGATCTTCCAGAAAACACCATCCTGGCCACTATGGACGTAGAAGCCCTCTACACCAATATTCCACACAAAGATGGACTACAAGCTATCAGGAACAGTATCCCTGATAATGTCACAGCTAACCTGGTGGCTGAACTTTGTGATTTTGTCCTCACCCACAACTATTTCACATTTGGGGACAATATATACCTTCAAGTCAGCGGCACTACTATGGGTACCCGCATGGCCCCACAATATGCCAACATTTTTATGGCTGACTTAGAACAACGCTTCCTTAGCTCTCGTCCCCTAATGCCCCTACTCTACTTGCGCTACATTGATGACATCTTCATCATCTGGACCCATGGAAAAGAAGCCCTTGAGGAATTTCACCATGATTTCAATAATTTCCATCCCACCATCAACCTCAGCCTAGATCAATCCACACAAGCGGTCCATTTCCTGGACACTACTGTGCTAATAAGCGATGGTCACATCAATACCACCCTATACCGGAAACCTACTGACAGCTACACTTACCTACATGCCTCCAGCTTCCATCCAGGACACACCACACGATCCATTGTCTACAGCCAAGCTCTAAGATATAACCGCATTTGCTCCAATCCCTCGGATAGAGACAAGCACCTACAAGATCTCTATCAAGCATTCTTAAAACTACAATACCCACCTGCTGAAGTGAAAAAACAGATTGACAGAGCCAGACGAGTACTCAGAAGTCACCTCCTACAAGACAGGCCCAACAAAGAAAATAACAGAACACCACTAGCTGTCACCTTCAGCCCCCAACTAAAACCTCTCCAGCGCATCATCAGAGATCTACAACCTATCCTGAAAGATGATCCTTTACTCTCACAGATCTTGGGAGACAGAGTTGTCCTCGCTTACAGACAACCCCCCAACCTAAAGCAAATACTCACCAGCAACCACACATCACTGAACAAAACCACTAACCCAGGAACCTATCCTTGTAACAAACCCCAATGCCAACTCTGTCCACATATCTATTCAAGTGACATCATCATAGGACCTAATCACATCAGCCATACCATCAGGGGCTCGTTCACCTGCACATCTACCAATGTGATATATGCCATCATGTGCCAGCAATGCCCCTCTGCCATGTACATTGGCCAAACCGGACAGTCTCTACGCAAAAGAATTAATGGACACAAATCTGACATCAGGAATCAAAATACTCAAAAACCAGTGGGAGAACACTTTAACCTGTCTGGTCATTCAGTGACAGACCTGCGGGTGGCTATATTACAACAGAAAAACTTCAAAAACAGACTCCAAAGAGAGACTGCAGAGCTAGAATTGATATGCAAACTAGACACAATCAACTCCGGTTTGAATAAGGACTGGGAATGGCTGAGCCATTACAAACATTGACTCTATCTCCCCTTGTAAGTACTCTCACACTTATTATCAAACTGTCTGTACTGG
>NC_048298.1:11811359-11831783 GCF_013100865.1 Trachemys scripta elegans | reverse complement strand
GAATTGATATGCAAACTAGACACAATCAACTCCGGTTTGAATAAGGACTGGGAATGGCTGAGCCATTACAAACATTGACTCTATCTCCCCTTGTAAGTACTCTCACACTTATTATTAAACTGTCTGTACTGGGCTAGCTTGATTATCACTTCAAAAGTTTTTTTTCTCTTAATTAATTGGCCTCTCAGAGTTGGTAAGACAACTCCCACCTGTTTATGCTCTCTGTATGTGTGTATATATATCTCCTCAATATATGTTCCATTCTATATGCATCCGAAGAAGTGGGCTGTAGCCCACGAAAGCTTATGCTCTAATAAATTTGTTAGTCTCTAAGGTGCCACAAATACTCCTGTTCTACAATTTGGTTCTGAGCATGAAACAAGCACGGGTAGACCAGAAAGGAAATCTTTGACCTCAGTATTGTATGAGGGATGTCCAAAGAGAGAAAACTTTTAGAAACCACCATTTTAGGAGGCTTGGCTAGGATTTAGTGTATTAAGTTTATTATCGGATATTTTTTCTAGATAATGACTATATCCTGCCCTGGCCAAGGGATGGACTCAGTGATGTAATAGATCTTTTTCATCTCTAACCACAATGTCATGATAACATAATTCTAGCTTTTTTCTCAGGGCCAGAATGAATGGCCACTTCCTGTTGACCTTCAGTGCCATGGAATGTGGTTGCATTATTTTAAATGCTGATAATCTCCTGCGATGTCAGCACATTTCCATGGTGCATAGTGTGTTAATTATTCAAGGAAGCAGCAAAGTGGTTACTAACCAACATTTTCAGTGATCTTAACAAGCAATGAGCTTGACGATTGCTAAGGGTTGTTCAAGGCAGAACTGAGCTGAACACAACCAACTAAAGGTGTGGAGCAATGCACGGAGCTATGCCAATGTGAACGTGCCAGGTCACCAGAGTGTGCACAAGGAATTGTCAAACAAATTCTGTGGCAGGTAAAAGAAAATGACTATAGATTCTACCCCATATTCTGCTATGCCAATTAATCAGAGACTGCTTGACAAGTCGTTAAAAGCAGATTCTGTGACTTGGAAAAGAAAAAAAAAATCAGAATCTGTCATTGTGCCAAATCAATCAGAGCTTGCAAGCTGGATCCTGGAACACGCATGGCTATACATAAAGAAAAGGAAAAAAACTCTTTCTATGCCAGTGTGTTAGTCCATTGACCCAAACTGGTAGAAACAACTAAAGGTGCCACAAATATTATTTGTTATATTAAGTAACAGAAGACGAGGTTGAAATCAGATGCTAGGTCCAGAACCATTGACTTGCTTTACTGTATCTGAATCACTTTTCCTATCTATCTGCTGACAAAACAGTATACTGTGATAAGCGGCTCTTACAGAGCAAAGGTTTCAAGATCAAACCCATGTGACTAAATGCATTGTTTCCACAGGCACGGATCTAAACATTTCAGCTACATTGCAAAATTTTGAATAAAAAATTAACCAGCTTTACTGCTAACAAAATAGAGGGGCTACATCCTCTTTCTTACTCCTTTTGTGCATCAGCACTGAGGAAGGCAGCATTTTGCCAGTAAAGTATTAGCTACGTTACTTATAATTCCATCTATCTTTAAAGCAATGTTAGTGTTGAGAAATCAAGAATTTCCAAAAGTTTAGCTTGAATGTTCAGACTCACCATCGGATTTCTCTATATATCACTTTATGATATTTGTCAGATAATTATTAATTAAACAAATTGGCATTTCCTACACAAAACTGAGTCATCTCAAACTCTGTTCCATTCCAAGCTATGGGGCACCTTGCTATGTTTAGGATGCTATGCCAGTTAAGTTGGTCCTTCACTGGACGCATATGCAGAGGTCAGCTATTTATAAATTTATACCTATTATTAATGTGGTTTTCTTCAAACTTGACTTCTTCTGTTGATCTCAATGAGACTTGATGAAAATTGGCTCAGGCGTTTCAATCTTATACCTGTTTCAACTTGGCAATTTATGGCTTGAACTGGGATATTACCAGAAGCATCACACTAAAATGTGGGGATAAAAATTCCACTGCACTTGATTATCAGTGAAACTACCTAATTGAAATAGTCATACCTTTAAAACTATTTAAAAAAATTGACTTTATTCCTAGATCACTATGGAACCTAAAATACAAAGAATGTCCCTGATCTTCCAGTTACTTATGCATATGCTTTACTTTGCACCCACGAGTAGTATCATTACAGTCCTCTAGAAAGCTGTGGGACTACCCCCAAACCAAATTTAAGTGCATCTGCAAATGTCTGCAACCTCAGTGTCGATGTTTAACGTTTCTAAGGTTCGTCATTTTTAATTCACCTAAATGAAATATTCCTAACTGAAACATACAAGAAAAAATGTGTTTCGTTCATTTTTAAATAACGAAAACGGAAACAATTTGGCTCAAAACTTTAGAAAAACATTTCTCTTTCACATGCATCCAAGCATGGAAAAATTCAGCCTACAAAAGAATTTCCCCCAGAAAGTTATGAGCAACTGAAAAGGGCTGCAATCAATTCATGCACTCAATAGTCTAGAAAAAAATCATGTTTGCCTCTGTGTTACTAAAGTCTGTTGCGCGTGCAGCATAAATTAACAGATACAGATATACTAGAAAAATACCAGTCTTTCCAACTATGTCTTATACACACCACTGCTTATTACTTTGAACTTTTCCGTTTCAAAATTTAAATCTATTAAAGGTTTAGTATATTAAGAATCAGGAGCTAAGCTTACATTTAAAGTGATTTGACTAACAATACAGTTAAGTGTTTGTACAGTTATATATGTAATTTATTTAGATGTAATGCAAAGACCAGTGAAATGATGGGCTCACTCTGAAATGCCTGAGGAGCTTCGTAGGTGTTAGATTGCTCCCTTCCATGAAGAAATCTGCATAACTGAGACTGGAGGATGAGGAAACTTCTTCATAGAGATGCCCATGGAACCCACACTAACTGAGTGTGTCTCTCTCTGTCCCTCTCTAGTGATTGGTCCATGAAAGAGGTCTATGAATTTCATACAGCTTCCAGTGCCAGGACTTAAGGCTCGATCATGCTTCTCAGCCAGCCCTGACTATTTATTAAGAATTCCAAAGTAAAAACATCCTCCCTATAACATGATCTTTCATTTTTACACAAACATGGAGGGATTTTTCTGCTTTAAAATCTTAAGTACACCAAAAGCACGCGGGTGCCTGATCCAACCTCCACTGAAGTCTACCGAAAGACTCCCATTTAACATTCTGGGGCCACGTCTATACTAAAAACTTCAGTTGATGCAAGTTACGTCAGTGTATACCTGCCAAAGTTAGTATATCACTTGTGTGCGTACATACGTGGCTGTTTGTGTTGGAGCTATGTGTACTCACTAGGAGTGCATGTGCTGATGCAAAGTTCAATGCTCCTCAGGTAAGTATCCCACCGTTCCATGCACTGCTGCCCCGTGTGCTAACTTTTGGGAAATTTTCGCAGTGTGTTGTGGGGTAGAAATGAGTTGCTTAGGGTTCAGTACTTGGAAAGATAATGGAGCAAATAATCAAGCAATGAATTTGCAAACACCTAAAAGATAATAAGCAGTTAAATAATAGTAAACATGAATTTGGCAAGAACAAATCATGTCAAACCAACCGAATAGCTTTCTTTGACAGGGTAACAAGCCTTGTGGATAAGGTGGAAGCGGTAGATGTGGTATATCTTGATGTTAGTCAGGCTTTTGATACTGTCACACATACAAAATGGGAAATGACTGCCTAGGAAGGGAACTGGGGATCATAGTAGATCACAAGCTAAATATGATTTGACAGTGTAACACTGTTGCCAAAAAAATGAACATCATTCTGGGATGTATCAGCAGAAGTGTTGTAAGCAAGACATGAGAAATAATTATTCCACTCTATTCCATGCTGATTAAGGCCTCAGCTGGAGTATTGTGTCCAGTTCTGAGTGCCACAATTCAGGAAATATATGCACAAACTGGAGAAAATCCAAAGGAGAGCAGCAAATATGATTAAAGGTCTAGAAAACATGACCTATCAGAAAAAATTGAAAAAAGCTCAGTTTATTTAGTCTGGAGAAGAGAAGACTGAGGCGGGACATGATAACAGTTTTCAAGTAGATAAAAAGATATTACAATGAGGAAGATGAAAAACTACTTTTTTTATTAACCTTTGAGGATACGACAAGAAGCAATGGGCTTAAATTGCAGCAAGGGAGGTTTGGTTGGACATGAGGAAAAACTTCCTAACTGTCATGGCAGTTAAGCACTGGAATTAATTGCTTAGGGAGGTTGTGGAATCTCTGTCATTGGAGGTTTTTAAGAACAGGTTAGATAAACATCTGTCAGGAATGGTCCCCCTTGTGTGCAGGGGACTTAACTAGATGACCTCTCGAGGTTCCTTCCAGTCCTTCATCTCTATGATTCTGTAATTTGCTTTGGATCAAGTTTCAGATAAGTATGATCATGATTAATTATGATGAATACATAAGGCCAATACTCTGCAAACATTCTGTGAAATAGGGCCTCTGTATTTCATGTTTCCGGAGCTCTTTGCTAAATAATAATTCGACATTAACAATAAAATCAATAGCAACCCTTGTATAGAACTTTATACCTCCAAAGCTTTGCAAACTTAAGCTTTGGGGGGGCAAATGCCATCTTTTTGTTCTGTGTTTACACAATGGAGGCCTGGGACACAATTGGGCACTACCACAATACAATAAATAAATATATAATCCTCACAAAAATCCCTTGAGGTAGATAAGTAAGGGTATTATTCACATTTTCCAGATGAAAACAATATTGACTAGAAAGACATTTGGGGCCTAATCCTGAAGTCCTTACACAGGGAAAACTCTGGATTCAATGAAACTGCCGGTAGACAATACTAAATCTAGTTCAGTTCTAGAATTGGGCAAGTTTTACATTGGGGAACCCTCCTTCTAATAAAAACCACACGTTCACTTTGACAATATGCATTACTCACTTACTTCAAAGGGTGTGACGTTATCAGCAATACCAGCCAAGAAGAGTCCACGAACAGTCATCCCTCGCTACATTAGCAGAACACATACATTGAATGATTCCAAATAGTGAACAAACCTGTAAATATCAAGGTCTTATTTGCAGACAATATGCAAACAGGCACTGGGTATGTCTGCATTGCAATAAAAGACCTGCATCATTGCTACGCGCGTCAGCTGACTCGGGCTCTTGGGGTTCAGGGCGGCAGGGCGAAAATTTGCAGTGTCGATGTTTTGGCTTGGGCTCTGAAATGCAGTGCCAGGGGTTTTTTTGATTGCAGTATGGAGGTACCCTTAGGGTCAAAAATAAATGATGTGACGACACTGAATTAGCTCTACCATCTCCCTGAGGTATTTTAATTAGAGTTGTTTGAACAATGGGAAGACAGTTGTGTGGGGGAGAGGAATGTGAAATTTTGACAGTATTTTCATTTCACAGAACAAATATAAGTTTCTATGAGAGAGAAAACCGAGCCTGGTGTCTGCTCTGTAAGCTACCCCAAGCCGTCCCTAGCAGCCAAACAGAGACTCCACGTCTTTAGGTGGAGTGCATGGAAAACAGCATCTTGATGTGTCTTCACACTCCCATAGCCACATGCACCACATTTTCTGTCTTTAAACTTTCCTTTGGGTCATCTAGGTAAATTATTGGAGTGGAGACTCCATTGGAGTCTGGTAAAATGCTGGAGACTGCAGCGAAGGTCACATCGTACCCAGAGGTGACGGGAGCTTGATTTTCATAGAACATAGGAATTGCCAGGCTGGATCGAACCCACAGTCCAACTAGTCCAGTATCGTGTCTCTGACAGTGACCAGCCCTGGATGCTTCAGGAGGAAGATCTAAGAACACAGTAGTAGGCAGAGTTGAGATCATCTGCCCCTCACATTAGGTCTTCTCCGGGTCAACATCTACGCTACAACGAAAGACCCGCAGCATGGCCAGGGCAGGTCCCAGTCAGCTGACTCAAGCTTGTGGAGCTCAGCCTGTAAAGCTATAAAATTCCAGCGTAGACGTTCAGGCTCAGGCTGGAGCCTGGGCTCTGACACCTCGCGAATTGTGGGAGGATCTCAGAACCCGGGCTCCAGCGCGAGCCCGAATGTCTGCATTGCTATTTTTAGCCTGGTAGCCTGAGCCCCACAAATTCGAGTCAACTGACCCAGACTTTAAGACTCTTTGCTGTGAGTATCTTTACACGTACCCTTAGACGTACCCTTACTGTATGTGTCCGTGGCACACTAAGCCCGGGCTCTAACTCAGGCTTGCGGCCAAACCTCCCTTCCATCCCTGCACAAATCAGTCTGACTCTGGTCAGCAAGCACTCAGGACCTGAGTCCTAGGATCCTGATGGGAGGGGCAACCCCACTGTGGCTCGGGTCCAAGCCCTGCCATTTTGTAGTGTGGATGCAGCTTAAACCACAGACCCGAGTCAGAAGGTCTGCGTAGTGCAATATGGACACATTATCTTGGTTGTGATACCCAGGTCCAGGAACTGCAAACCTAGGTGTGCCACGCAGTGTGACCGCTCAAGCATGAACTTGGAAACACTGCGTCCACGAGCCTTGATCCCAATGACCCCACTTTACAAGGCAGTACAGACATAGCATTAGAGATTGGCTTCTGCCTTGAAGCACAAGGAGCACTGAGTGAATAATGGATGTATTATGTAAAAAACAAAAAAAAAGGAGTTTGAAGTCAAACCAAAACCAAAACTTTTTAGAAATGTTTAGCAAATCAAAAACGTGCTTTGAGTCGAATAAAATGTTTCATTTCGACAAAATTGAAAAGTGTGATTACGATGTCAATCATTTAACATTTTTGAAATTAAAGTGAAAGGGAAATTTTGAAAGGAAAAGTAGTTTCAATCCCCAAAAGCCCAATATTTCATTTCAAAAAGGTCAAAATTAAACCTTCTGATTTTTTTATATTATTTTCTTTTTCAAACGCCCAATTTGGTGACCCAGACACGAATGTGCAGAACATTCTGATATTGCTGAATCTGCAATTTTCACCAGAATGAGTTTCAGACAAAAAAATGGTGCCCAGAGTCTTAGCACCAAAAAATGCTATTTATTAAGCCTGGCATCTGAAAGGCCCCTGGCATCCCTTAGCCTTCTTTCAAAATCCCAGCCTCACTAGACACACATTGAAAGAGTGAAAATAAGTTGCAGGGATAGCTTTGGGATAGTCATTTCTTGGGGGGGAGTTCCCAAGTTTTTACTGACACAACATAAATAAGCAAAAAGACATGGACTCAGTATCTGAGTATGCTGCTTTTTTTTTCTCTTTAGCCTCCCAGTCTGATGAGTAATTGGAATGGTGTTTTTGGAGGCAAACGTCTGGACCAGTCTGAAGTCTGGACCAGGACGTGTCTCTGGTTCCGTACTAAAATATCACTGCCTGGGATGATGAAGAGTCAGAACAAGCAGACTGTTTAGGGACCGCAGATTCTCTAGTTCTCACCCACAATGGAGCACAACGCTACATCAGCAGAAGCTGCTTCCTTTCCAACTCTGAGCTCCAGCTTAGATCTGAGCTTTCAAAAACCAAACGTTCTGACATCATTGCTAAGTCAACAGCGGACGACCCAAGATCTGACTTCTTACAGGAAACAGCAACAAAGCAAGCGACTGATTTGAAAGTCACACTACAAAATGATGTTAACCTAACTTAGGTTGGCATACAGCCACAGCAGCTATTACATTGTCTGTGTGTGTGCACATTTGGTGTCCTGTGTCAGTGGTGGACATGCTCATCAGAAGTGCTTGTACTGTCAGTGTTGGGCATTGTGGGACAGCTCCTGGAAGCTAATAACAGTCAACATAAGCAATTCAGTGTCTACACTGACACTGCGTAGAGCTAATGACATCAACCATGCCTCTATACCGCCGCTCACGGAGGTGGTGTTACTGAATTGGCATAGAGATGCACTTACGTAGGTGGGAACCAAATTGAAGTGAAGACACTTCCACAGTCAGGTCAACCCGAGGCAGCTTATGTTGACCTAACCGTGTAGTGTAGAGCAGGTCACAGTCTGTGACTTTAGCACACTGATAGCTTTTCCGGATCCTTGACCACAATTCGTAATCAACCAAAGAAGAGATGTGCACCACGGAGAATCCTGCCCACGTTTACACTATGTTCAGTGAATAGTGGATTTGGGGAGTTTGGTGAGTCCTGTGTGAATGCTTGTAATGTGTCATAATGATCAATAAATCCCATAGTAATGTACTTCCCTCATCCTGCCATATATATTGGACCGCTCGGCGTCTGAGTCATAACCTCAACCCGTCTGACGTAATGTTGTGTTTGATCATTGAGGCCAGTGCTGTCACTTTGCTGGTCATGCTCCCTGTTCCATCCTATACATTGCGTTGCTGATAGCCAGACTGCCAGAAACGGAGACTGGACAACAAGGGATGGATCACTCGATAAATTGCCTTGTTCTGTTCATTCCCTCTGAAGCATCTAATGCCAGCCACTGTCAAAAGGCAAGATACTAAGCCAGATGGACCATTGGTCTGACACAGTATGGCCATTCTTATGTTTTTAGATACTCAGATTCCATCTTTCCTGTAGGCAGATACTGAATTAATTGTTAAGCCCTATGCATTTTTAAGTATGTGCTATTAATTATTATTAATCATGTATAACTCGGATTGTGGTAATAGCCAGAGGCTTCAAGCAAGGCCAGGGTAACATAGAGGAAGACACAAAATCTGCCCCGAAGAGCTTACACTCTAAGCAGACAAATGATAATTTAGAATGAGTTATGACAATGTTTCTGATGCTCCTGTACCTAAGGGAGGCATGCGAGGCAGTATGCTTAGTGGATAGAGCACTGAGCTAGGACTCAGGAGATCAGGATTCTATTCCTGGCTGTGCCACTGGCCAGCTGGGTGACCTCAGACCAGTTGCTCTGTGCCTCAGTTTCCCCATCTATAAAATGGAGATATCAATACTTACTGCCTTTGTAAAGTGCTTTGAGATCTCTGGATGACAAGTGCTATATCCATTCTGTGCATATAATATTTAATTCCCAGGTACCTAATGGCCTTATTGAAATGGATACAAAGAGTCTGTGTGCCTCAGTTTCCATTTACCACTGGAAGGTATCAACTATCTCATAAGAACTAAGCAAAATCCAGCTATCAATGCTGTTGTCTAGTCATATGTAAAAACTTCAAATCTCAGGCTAAAGGATCTGAGCTGATCATTACACGTTATGCTTTTTTCTCTCTCCCCTATGCACTGCTCAACTGACCAGGTGCAGTATATGGTTTTTATTTCCTTTGAAGCATCAGATATTGTAGTTGGATTTGGGATACTAGACTCTGATGCACTTGATTCCTCATGGCAAATTCTATATTCCTGTTATAATTAGATGAGATCCTCAGCACTTACCGCCCATCAAGTGAGATTAGAAAGAATCCAGCTACCCATCCCTAAAAGACTAGCGTGGTTTGGTAGCAAATAGAAAACGCCAGCCCCAGCAGTTGCTTTGCAGAGACACTGTTTGTACTTGGTGGTTTGCTAGAGACTCTGAATGAACAGTAGCACTGCCATGCTCCATCCATCACTACTGAATTACACAGACACTTAGACCCAACCTTAAAAGGTGTTTAGGCACCTAACCCCCATGTGCCCCAAAACCTTTGAGACTCCTGATATTATGGTTTGCTCCTGCTTCATTCAAATCAGTAGGGGCTATTCAATGGAAGCAGAATCAAGCTCTTATACCTTTTCTACCTTACATCCGGATAGAAATTATACACTCATTTACAGATTACAGAGGAGAAAGCAGCTTCACGGGTATGTTATCTCCAGTTTCTCCCGAATTCTGATTTTAAACCATTCAGAACTGACTAATGAGAGAAACCATTATTTCAGTCATCATAAAATCACTCAAATAAGGAAAATGTTGTGTAACCTTTAGCTGTAAAATCCTTTCCAAGCTGCATCACAAATAGAGTCCTGGTTTACAAAAGCACTTAAGCATGTGCTTAACCGTATGCACGTGCTTCGGTCCCAATGCCTTGCTGAACCAGAGCCATTGTGAAGGTCAGAGCCAGTTCTGTGCTATGTCATTTGATGTGGGTAGTTTACAGACTATTCCTTGGCCCTTGCTACTCTGTTAAGATTAGGGTGACCAGATGTCCCGATTTTATAGGGACAGTCCCAATCTTTGGGGCTTTTTCTTATATAGGTTCCTGTGACCCTCCACCCCCTGTCCCAATTTTTCACACTTGCTGTCTGGTCACCCTAGTTAAAATGAATGTCCCCAAGATAGTTTCACAATCATTCAGAATCCATAATCTTCAACGCTTCAGCTCAGCCAAACACATTGATGAGAGGGGAAGTTTAATGACAAATTAGTATTTGTAGGTTTTTCCAAGTAAAGGAAAAGGCTCTTTTTTCTCACTCACCCCCCCCAGTCCGCCCCCATGTTAGACTAGTGCACTGAGTGAGCAAATTCATCTTCTTTTCACATACATGAAACCAAAATCCTCTTGAGCTGCCTCATCCCTTCACTTTTACGTCCTCGGTTGCTCTAAAACAGAGCACACTGACTGCTTCCTATACTCTCATTTTTAAATGTCACTTCCAGTGTTTATCACAAGAGAATGGGGACCAGGGATTCCTACGTTACAATCCCAGTTCTGCCAATGACTCGCTAAGGGCTTGTCTATACAGTGTGATAGTCCACACCAGAGGGGTGTAAATGATAGTGCGCTCTGGTGTGTTGCACACTAACTGCCAGACCCTGCTGGCATGCACTAAACATACATTAATGCACACTGGAGAACTTTTAGTGTCCTTCAGCAGGGTCCATATGGGTCAGTTAGATTGCAATATTCTAGTGCACACTAGACTGTTCACACCTCGGGTGTGGGCTAACGACACCTCTCCAAGTGGTAGTACCTCTGGAGGTGTTACAACCACAGTGAATTTGCTTAATCATCCCCAGTGTTCTTAATTCTTGTAGGAGTTGTGATCAGCCTCCTCATGTAATTACATACAGTCCCTGGCCCACAATGATACATAAACTTAAGTAAGATCTCCCAAAGCCATTGCAGGAAATTGCCATATCTGTCACTACAAAGTTTCCACCCTTTTCTTCCCCTGTTTTTATTTTCCACCTTATGAAAGGGAGGAAATGGAAAAGGGTGGGGAGAGGGGAAATCAAAGAACAAAAATGGGGGGAAAAAATCGTTTTAGAAAAAAAATAAATGAAAAGCTAAATATTTACTGTTTTAGTCACACACATACACACACACACGCGCGCACATACACAAACACACACACACACCCCTTTTGAATGGTCAAGAAACCATTTATTATCAAAGAAAGGTTTGGATGAAAATATTTTGACCAGCTCTAGCTCTGTGTAAATAATTCATAATGGCTTACAAACCCAATGAATTCAGGTTTTGTGGGAAAGGAACCGTTTTACCCTCTTAGGAGAGAGAAATTAACAGTTGTTTGGCATCAGCACTTGTATGCAGTAAGAAAGAGGTGGGTGGTTTTGTGGTTACTCTGAGGGAAAAAAGTAAATTCTAAGAAACAAGAGGGAGCTAGTACTCATCTGGAAAGAGATGGGTTATTTTTAGACCCAAGGAGTTTGCAATGTTAACAAGAAGTTTATGACATATACATTGTGTCTTGATATAAAATGTCAAGTTTTTATATCACATTCTTCAGACAGGCTTCTTACACAAGTAAAAATAGTCATTTTCTAAGTAAAGAAGTCATTGACATTACTTTAAGTCTGCTGGCAGTGACAATAATATAATGTGCTATATATGATCAAAAATAAAAGTATTTTAATTGGTTCAATTTTAATCGGAAGTGCAGGAAACACTGCATTGGTGAATAAAAGGCAGGTCTAGCATAAGCTGTGATAGGGCAACCTTCCCCTTACTGCCCACTCCTGACCCAGAGAAGCCACTTCTGGAGGTGTAGAGAAGGGCTTCGTTCTTGTTCACTCTCTATGTTCATACATTCCCTGTCCTCTCGGTGATATGGTCCAATAACGTTACCCGTTGTCGTGACGGCTTGTATGTCATCAATACTGTCCAATAGAAACCAGGCTGAGATCACACCTCTGTTCATATAGTCCAGCAAACACCTCAGAGGGGCATGACATCTGGTCACTATATACTAGGGCCTAGACCCTGCAATCAGACCTGCATAGATGGGCACTTCCAGCCCACATAGAGCTCATTTGGAGTCAAGGGGGTGCTGCACAGGCCTGCATGGCTCCAATTGTTGGATCCGGGCTGTGGACTGCATTTGAACCACTGACTGTTACCTAATTCTAATTTCCCGGGCCTGAATAATCTAGTCTTCCACGTAATAAATGGAGCTAACACTGTTGACAACACCTGGTACACTTTTAGGTAATAAAACAGGAAATATGTGACAGTCCTTTCATTACTTTCCTAAACCCCCACCACAAAATTACAATATTTCCACTGATACTACCTGTGTAATCTCATTAGGTATCCATGGCTCAATATATGCAGCACAAACTTTTGATTCACATAAGCCACAGAATGCTGGTTTTGCTGAATATGCATTAATCTTGAAAGACAAGCGAGGGGAAAAAATGAAAGAAGAAAAACTTTGAACAACTGAACTTAGGAAAAGAAAAAGATCCCCATCGGGGGGTCAGGAGGAGGGAGGGGGGAGGGAGAGAGAGAGAGAGAGAGAGAGAAGTTATATTTGGTCCCCACAAGTGAATATAATGTACATATTAGAGAGAAGGGACGGTGTTTTCGTTAACACATTGGATTGGAACTCAGGAAATTAAGCTGAAATTACAAATGTGGATCTCTGATAGTTCCCAGTGAATGTAAGTGACTGGATTTCAATGCCTCTCAGAAAGTTACATTAGTCAATAATGGAAAACTGATAACCAATTCCATCACCCTACATCAACCTGTCCTCAACTGTTGTTGGCTGGGAGAGCGTTAGGAGACAGCGCCCTGGGACTGGAATAGGAGCATAAAGAACAGGTAAACTTTGGACACAGAGGCAGAAAATAGTGCTTGTTATGAGCAGTAGTTCTTGCCTAGGACAAAGTATTGAGTTTCTAGGTCACAAGGACTGGGTACTTAGTCTTTGACCTAGCGGCTAATCCAGTTACTCCTTTGAAGGACATCCCACCCAGAGGCATATCTTAAAAGGCAGAGTCCATTCTAATCAGTGTAACAGCATGACCTACATCTTATAGCATACATCCACGTATGTGAAATACACTTGCAAGGCCTGGGGCACTCAAGAGGTTAAAATAAGAAACATATTTACTTAATGGATACCCAAAGCTCTAAGAAAAGCTCCTATAATTAAAAAAGCTCCCTGACATTTTTTCCAACCCCTGGTCTTCCCACCATTGTGGGGCTACTAGTAGAACACTGGCTAAATGAAAAAGGCTGCTGTCTATTGGAAAGACATAATTAAATCAGACAATTTCTTAAGTGGTGGTGGGAGTAAATTTCCTGTCTCACAGGAAGGATGACAGAGAATGTGCAGAAAAATGGAGTGAGAGAAGCCAGAGAGAAGAAGAAAAATCAACCGTTGAGAGCGGCAAAGCAGGACCTGAAAAGTCTGAAAGCGCCACTAGGCCCAGTAGGGAAATCATAGCAGTATGAACAGTGATAATGGTCCAAAACTGCCCGATTTATTCCCATGAGTCACTGGGGCTGTTCTCGTGAATAAGGCGAGGTGAACAGAGCACACATCTATCTCTCACAGACGATGCAATCAAAGATGTTCTGTGTCTACAGATAAAAGTATATCAACTTATCACAAAGAAGAGCTACATTAATGTCATGTCTTTGAATTGAGTTTGTTTGCTGCAGTTATTGGCTAGACCAGTGGTTCTCAAACTTATTTGATTGTGCCCCCCCCTTTGTGTCTGTAGTAGTGTATACCCTACCTTCCCGCCACACAAGTCCATATACCAATAAAAAATATCACCATGAAACTCTCACTAAATATTAAAAACAGCAAGGCATCAATTCAAACTGAGCCATTTAAGTATATAGTCATGACAATTTTAAGTGAGATACTGCTTACTGGCATCCCATTGTTGTTGTTAGTGTGATGGATGCACCCCTTTTTTGGAGCTGAGCAATTCCACAATTTGCACGAGTGAGCCAACGGTCCATTGTAATCAAAGCAAAAGCAAATCTGCGATTGCAGTCGATGCTTACAATGAAATGTGCACACCGCATTGTGGCAAACGGAATAACGTACAGATGGCAACGACTTTGCATAATGTTATGCAAGTTTAACAGAAATCTGCCAAAATGCACAGTGCCATCTGAGGATCTGATATGTCTGGAGGAATCAGCTTTGCTAGTTATTCATTGCTGAGGGTCAAATGTACACAGTATGTTTTTTCCCCCTAAAGCTTCTCACTGCCCCCCGCCCAGAATACACAGCGGTGACGCAGCTCCCAGTTTGAGAACCTCTCGGTTAGACTAGTCTGCACATACCACATTTAGCTCCTTCCCTGCAACAAACTCACAAAGTACTTTAAAAATATTCATTAATTCTCACAAAAACCGCGAGAGGTAGGTAGGTACGTATCATTTTTTCCATTTACTTGAGAGCAACTTAGCTGCAGAGAAGTAAATTTGCATTATTGTTGTAGCTGTGATGGGCCCAGGATATGAGAGAGACAAGGTAGGCGAGGTAATATTTCTCTGCAGTTGTAGGACAAAGGAAGGTTAGTACGCAGCAAGGTATATTACAAATTTTTTAATGAGCCATAAAACCAGTGTCTTTCTTAAATCTGTGGTTTCTAACTCCCAGAGTTATAAATTTAAGTTCCCAGGCTTATTTTTTGAAGGCATTATGCAGGTTTTCTTTGAGAACAAAGAGGTCAGATATGGAGGAAACACTTTGTGAAAAGTGTTCAAACCCTTTATGCTTAATAATCTGTCCCACCTTGAATTTAGCTGTGACACTCTGGTTACCTCCTCCAGGCCTGAGGGAGAGCTCGGTGAAGCTTGAAAGCTTGACTCTTCCACCAACAGAAGTTGGTTCAACAAAAGATATTACCTCACCCACCTTGTTTCTCTCATATCTGGGACCAACATGGCTACAAAAAACTGGCATTTTTCAACCTGTTTCTCTTTAGGACTTGGGTAAGACCTCACTAGGGGCTTGTCTACACAAACAATTCGTTCACAGCAAGCGAGAGTGTGACTCTACCCCATGCTAGACTGCTGGGGACTGACTGCCTGTACGCACCATGCTGGCGCGTGATTACAGTTCATAAGAGCACTTTGAGCTACTCATGTTTCACAGAGGATTAGATCAAGGCACTCTAGCAAACTGAAATAACAGCTTCATGAGAATATGAAGATTTTTGAAACATCTTGTAGAAGCCTTACTATTCCAGAGCACCCCCTTGGAACTTTTCTACCCCCCTCCCCTGCAGCATCCCTCCACCTTTCTCCTTCATGAGGGTCTCCTGCATCCCTGACCAGGCCCTCCGGACAGATTCCTCTTATGTCCCATCCCTCCAGGGCTATAATGTCCTTCAAATTCCAAATAATGTCTTACAGCAAACCCCAACAGGTCTTCTGCCCCTTCTAGGACTTCCCTTCAGTACCTGTCTCTCCAGCAAATACCATTCTAACCATAAACTCCCCTAGACTCTCACTTCTGCTGGTTTGAGGTTTCAGCCCTCATCTTCACTCTGACTCTTCATCCTTTTCTCAGGACATTAACTCACAGGGTCACTTCACTCAAGCCCTGCCCCTTTACAGGGTCCATTGCAGGAGCTAATCCTGACTCCTATAGCTACACCTCTTTTCTTTCCCCCTTGACCAGGTCTTTAACTAGTCTGCCCTCTCAAGAGGGGCCTTCCAAACTGCCTCTCCCTTTGACTGTCTTACGTTTTTTCTTTCAAGTTCTTCCTTCGGTCTGACCACATCCTCCCCAGGTGTATCAGGTGAGCTTAATAGAGCTCTCAGGCTCCCTTAAACCCTTTCTGGGGCTCTGAAGCTTTCATACACCCCATCACAACATCTATAGTTGAGATGTGCAAATATAGTATTTTCAAGGGTGTTTGATTCAGGCTCATCTCTATTACATGCAGCAGTGTGAACGACACCCAAGTCTATCCATCCTGAGATGAAGCACATTACATCTGTGACACTAATACATCTTTTGTCATTTGGTACCATTTCAGATGACTTCTCTGCTATTCAATCATGTGCGATAGCCAGGAAAATAAATGGATTCGGGAATATCAAAGAACAATACCACGATATTTTAATCTGTGTCCTGGGTTTGGGTATTTTTTTTTTTGGTTGTTTTTTATATTCCCCATTCAAAGTTTACTTGACAACTGCATTTATTTCATGTTGCAGTTGTTACAGGTTAACAATATTATTTTATCAGGAAACATTTATCTTGAGGAAGAAAGTTATCCTAATACGGTAGATTTCTTATCCAAGGACAAATAGAAAGGGGAACATTTCTAGAGGGTAATGTTAATGTCCCTAATGCTATAAAAATAAATGAAATCTGATTAACACCAGTGGTGAGAGGAGTAAGTCATAACTTGTATATAAAATATAGTTGCCTTGATTGAGAATATTACTATTTTTGGCAGTTTAAAGCAATGTATTAACAGATGTGAGGGCATTAAAACTGTGACAAATATCTTCATATCATGACATTATAAATGGGGCTTGCAATCTTGAAACCTAGAGCGCTTTTAAAAGTCAGTTGCTTTGTAACTTTGGCCTGGGCTGCACTTCAAAGTTTTAGCAACATAGCTATGTCAGTTAGGGTATAATTTTTATTATAATTTTTTTTTTTTTTTTTTACTGACATAGCTATTTTGAGGAAGTTCTTTGGCCTGTATTATACAGGCGGTCAGACTAGATGATCTCACCTTGGAATTTATGAATCTATGGCCTTGTCTACACTAAAAAGTTAGGTCAACCCAGCTATTTTGCTCAAGGGTGTGAAAAATCCATACCCCTGAGCAATGTAGTTAAGCCGACCTAACCCCTCAGCGTAGACAGCGTGACGTTGGTAGAAGCATTCTTCCATCAACCTAGCTACAACCTTTTTGGGAGGTAGATCACTTATGCTGATAGACAAGGGAGGGAAGGAGAGATAGCTTAGTGGTTTGAGCATTGGCCTGCTAAACTAAGGGTTGTGAGTTTAATCTTTGAGGGCCCCATTTGGGGATTGGTCCTACTTTGAGCCAGGGGTAGGACTACATGATCTCCTGAGGTCCCTTCTAACCTTGATGTTCTAAGAACCCCTCCTGTCAGCATAGGTACTGTCTACACTAATATTTCAAGTGTAGACAAGCCCTATGTCAGTAAAAGCCTAGTGTAGACACAGTTACAATGATATAACCATGCTTACATTGATATAGCTTATGCTGGTCACGGAATCCTGTATAAACTATAGCTGCATAAGAACTTTTATACCAATATAACTGTGTCCACACTAGAAGGTTTCACCAGTAGAGCTCTACCAGTATAACTAAACCAGCTAAACCCTTCCAAGTAGACAGGGCGGCCACCTTAGAGGGACATAAGATTTGGCCTATGCTCAACATACTCAGTTGAATGAAAACAATGCCAGTGCCCCTCGGGAAGATGAAGCTATGCGGCAAAGGTGGCCTTGGGCCACCTTTCTGCTTCACCCCACTCCACAATCGCCCTGGAGGCAGCAGGGGACTCAGCTCCCAGCGTAATTTAGAAACACCTTACAGATGCTTTCAGTTACACCGACTTGTAACAGCCGTGTTGTGGCCAGAGTGGCAGTCCACTCTAGCTATACCCCCGGCAATCCTCCTCACACACTCAACACGCCCCTTAGGTTGGGGGCCAGGACGGGGGTGAAAAGCTGGCAGTGCAGGTTTACACCATTCGGGAATTCTCCCCCAGACCCACTGGAATTCTCAGTTGCCTGGTAAGGGCAACTTTAGGTCTCCTTTGCTCTACCAGAACATCACAGTCAGGACATTGTGGGCTGGAAGGTCTTGCCCTACTTTGTTTTCCTCCCTTTTCACTGTAGCCTCTTACTTTCTCCCCCTCCCTCCACTATAATTTAACTCTGCTGTTGTCTTATTTAATTCTGAAAACCGTGTTCAGTACTTGATTTATTCATTTGTTTGGCAGAAGCAGTACATAGCAAATAACCCATCACGAGAGATTCTGAGCATCAGCAACTCCCGGGACTTCAAGGGGTGAGAACTCACTTCAGAGGACGCCTTACTCCTGGCTTCCAACAGCCCCCTGGGGGACACAACTGAAACATTTGTGCCAATTGCAATTGTGGGGAAGGGTACAAGAAGAAAAGCAGCCTCCCCAAACAACTGGGGCTTAGACCATTTATGGCTTTGCATGGTAAACAGTTATTAGCACCTTGTATTTCATCGAGAAATGAATTTGCAGGCAGTGCAGAGTATGATTATTATTTATTTGTATTACTTAGATAGTAAGCTCTTTGGGTCAGGAAACTTTTTCGTTCTGTGTTCGTACAGAACCTAGAACAATACGATCCTGGTCCATGACTGGGGCTTCTAGGTGCTACCTCAATATAAAAATAATAAAAAAATAACACGTATGGAGCCTAGATGCAATGTGCTATCTCAGAACCATCAGCGGTTATCTTCAGGAACTCATGGAGGACAGGTGAGATCCCAGAGGAGAAGGGCAAACATAGTACCTCTCTTTTAAAAGGGGAAGCACGAGGACCTGGGGAATTATAGACCAGACAGCCAGACCAGACAGCCTAACTTTGATACCTGGACCGATACTAGAACAAAGTAATCAATTTGTAAGCACCTACAAGACAACAGGGTTATAAGAAATAACCACCATGGGTTTGTCAAGAGCAAATCATGCCAAACCGACCAAATTTCCTTCTTTGACATGATTACTGGCCAAGTGGATGAGGGGGAAGCAGTAGACATGCTATGTCTTGATTTTTATAATTTTTTGATACAGTCTTACTTGATATTCTAATAAGCACTGTATAGACAACCTTTTTATTTTATTTTTTTTATTAATGGAGATATCCTATCTCCTAGAACTGGAAGGGACCTTGAAAGGTCATCGACTCCAGCCCCCTGCCTTCACTAGCAGAACCAAGTACTGATTTTGCCCCAGATCCCTAAGTGGCCCCCTCAACGATTGAACTTCACAACCATGGGTTTAGCAGGCCAATGGTCAAACCACTGAGCTATCCCCCTCCCATGTGAAAGGAGGAATAATTATGCCAACATCAGGCACCTTTATATTGGTATGACTACATCCACACTAGGGCTTTTATTGGTATAACAGATTCAGTAAAGTATCAGAGGGGTAGCCGTGTTAGTCTGAATCTGTAAAAAGCAACAGAGGGTCCTGTGGCACCTTTAAGACTAACAGAAGTATTGGAGCATAAGCTTTCGTGGGTGAATGCCCACTTCTTCAGACGCAAGACAGTAATTGTATTTCTCAAGTAATTTGTGAGTAATTTGTATTTCTCAAGTAGATATACAATTTTATAAATTTTTATCTCACTCAGAAACTTCTAGACATGATGGAACCTATTTTGGGCTGGAGTTTCATATTTTACAGCAGTGTGACCTTGCCTACAGAATACACATTTTTGACTAATCATCTGCATTAATGATTTTCCCCTACATGGACTGACTTTGGCCCCAATTAGTTTAAGTTCTGTACACTATATTCTTACTTGAGTTAATAAGTTTTAAAAATTATAATTCCTGAGCCACTTTATTGGAATTGATGATGTCTTAGCAAAGAAGTTCAGTGATGATACTTGACCAGGCCAAGTTTAAAAGCAACTTTTTTCTTGTTAATGGAGATGCAGTTTCAGTCTTCTAATACTGTGTAGAAATGCTGTATGTTAAGAGGTTTCTGGATGGTAGCACTTGCTTCTTGTTTTAATATGATGAGAATAATTTATCTGCGTGATATAGCGAGTTCTCAGAACAATGTATGAGTCAGTTCCAAGCATGGTTTAATGAAAATTATTCCCAGCACTTCAGGTCACAAGTTTCTCAGCAATGTGGTAGTTTGACCCACTAAAGCAGGGGTGGGCAAACTATGTCCCGTGGGCCACATCCGGCCCACCAGCCATTTTAATCCGGTCCTCGATTGCCCCAACCCCTTGCCCCAACCCCTTGCCCCAGCCCTGATCCCCCTCCCGGCCTCCGAACCCTTCGGTCCCAGCCCGGAGCACCCTCCTACACCCCAAACCCCTCATCTCCAGCCCCACCACAGAGCCTGCACCCCTAGCTTGAGCCCTCAGCCCCACCCTCCCAATGTCCTGCCCCAGCCCGGAGCTCCCTCCCCCCTGAACTCCTCATTTCTGGCCCCACCCTGGAGCCT